>NC_053028.1:37015899-37066558 GCF_003073215.2 Triticum urartu | reverse complement strand
ATCAACATACAAGCATAGGATAACTTCCTCGCCCCCACCATGGCGATAGTACACACATTTGTCAGCTTCGTTCACAACAAAGCCTGCAGCTGTTAAAGTTCTTTCAAACTTCTCATGCCACTGTTTGGGTGCTTGCTTAAGTCCGTACAAAGACTTCAGCAACTTGCACACTTTCCCTTCCTGACCATCTAGTACAAACCCATCTGGTTGTTCCATATAAATTTCCTCGTCCAACTCTCCATTTAGGAAAGCAGTCTTAACATCCATTTGATGAACGAGAAGACCATGCGAGGCAGCTAGTGAAAGTAGAACTCGAATAGTAGTCAGTCGAGCCACAGGTGAGTAAGTATCAAAGAAGTCTTCACCTTCCTTTTGGGTATAACCCTTAGCCACGAGCCGAGCCTTGTACTTTTCAATAGTACCATCAGGCCTAAGCTTCTTCTTGAATACCCATTTGCATCCTATAGGTTTGCACCCATAAGGACGATCAGTTATCTCCCAAGTTTCATTCGCCAAGATGGAATCCATCTCGCTACGAACCACTTCCTTCCAGTAGTCAGCATCTTCAGATGCATAGGCCTCTGAAATAGAACCGGGAGTGTCATCTATGAGATACACAAGAAAATCATCACCAAAGGACTTTGCAGTCCTCTGTCTCTTGCTCCTGGTAGGAACTTCATTGTTCTCCTCCACAGGACTTTCGAAGTGTTCCATCGAAATGGTAGGTTCGGTAATTGTAACTGGTTCCTGATTCGATGAACTAGGCATCTCCTGATTAGATGAGGTAGCCATATCCTTCATGGGAAAGATATCTTCAAAGAAAGTCGCATCATTTGACACCATGATCGTACCGACATGCATGTCAGGTACCTCAGATTTTACAACCAAGAATCTATAGCCAATGCTATGAAAAGCATATCCCAGGAAAACACAATCCATAGTCTTTGGTCCAAGCTTCCGCTTCTTTGGAATTGGAACATTGACTTTCGCCAAACAACCCCATGTTCGCAGATAAGAGAGTGTTAACCTTTTCTTCTCCCATTCCTCGAATGGAGTTATCTCTTTGTTCTTTGTGGGGACTCGGTTCAGGACATGACATGCTGTCAATATCGCCTCCCCCCACCATGCCTTGGAGAGACCCGATGTATCTAACACGGCATTAACCAAATCAGTTAGAGTACGGTTCTTTCTTTTGGCCACCCCATTTGACTGAGGTGAGTAGGGAGGAGTCCTCTCATGGATTATACCATGTTTCGCACAAAAAGCATCAAACTCAGTGGAAAAATACTCTCCACCATGGTTGGACCTAAGCCTCTTGATTTTTCGATCAAGTTGGTTTTCCACTTCAGCTTTGTAGATCTTGAAAAAGTTCAAAGCCTCATCCTTAGATTTCAGAAGATACACACGGCAGTATCTAGTGGAATCATCAATTAACGTCATGAAATATTTCTTTCCACCTTTTGTCAACACACCATTCATTTCACATAGATCTGAATGTATGAGCTCTAGTGGTGCAAGATTTCTTATTTCCGCAGTCGTGTGAGACTTACGAGGTTGCTTAGCTTGCACACACACTTGACACTTAGATCCCTTGACGGTGGTGAAACTAGGGATTAAGTTCAACTTCGCTAGTCGCGACATGCAACCAAAGTTAACATGACAAAGACGTGAATGCCACACATTGGATTCACTATTGTTGCAAATATGATTAACAACTTTATTGCAAACGTCTGATAAGGATAAATGAAACAAGCCTCCTGACTCATAGCCTTTACCAACAAAGGTTCCATACTTGGATATTACAAATTTATTCGACTCAAAGACAAGCTTTTAGCCATCCGCTAACAAGATTTTTATTGACGGAGGGGACATAATGCACGTTCTTCAGCCGCACGATCTTCCCTGAAGTAAACTTCAGATCGACCGTGCCAACACCACGAACAGAAGCACTTGAACCATTGCCCATCAGCACAGTTGAAGTCCCTGCAGTCTGATAAGACGAAAACATGGAAATATCACCGCATACATGCACATTAGCACCCGTTTCAATCAACTAGTCAGGAGAATGACATACTGAAAGAATAGTGGGAAATATACCATACCCAGCATCCTTCATGTCAGTGTCTCCAATGACAACATTAGCGGTCTTGCCGCCTTTCCTAGGATTACGCTTGTCATAGCGATTAGGGCAACTAGGAGCCCAATGATCAGGATCCCCACACACATGACAAGCACCTTTCTTCTTGCCATTCTTCTTCTTGAAGTTCGTGTGTTGCACAGCCTTGTTCTTCCCATCAAATTTTGCTTTACCATCAAACTTGCCCTTGTTCTTGAACTTGTGGGGCTGGAAGTTCTGCTTCTGTACCACATTTGCACTAGATCCTCCCTCAATACCTCGAGCACGTGTGTCCTTTGCTCTCGCCTTTTCTTCCACATCAAGAGTGCCAATGAGATCCGGAATGGAAAACTCCTGCCTCTTATGCTTCAGTAAGGTAGCAAAGTTCCTCCACGAAGGAGGAAGCTTAGTGATGATACCTTCGGCAACAAACTTGTCCGGTAGCATACAACTGAAGTGCTCAAGTTCTCTAGAAAATGACTGTATCTCATGAGCTTGCTCAATGTTGGGACCCCGATTCTAAGTCACACCGATCTAGCATGTAACACCTCATATCACTTTGCGGCCTCACGCACGGTAACCCCACGGGTGTCGCCTTACCATGGCCCGGGACCGTTTGCGCCTTTTAGCTCACGTATATGATAGTGTCGCTAGCATCCATATGACAGAGAACCCGGGCCGACATGGCTAGTCGTGAACCCAAAGCGGCACAGGCCTATGGAGACAGGCATACATGAATCACATCGAGCATGTCAGTCAACAGCGTATGAGTCCGGGCTGTAGCACTAGCTAACAGGACTCTGGAAATCACCGCGTGACATTTCCCCGAAGGGACAGACATAGGAACGAAGTGGAACACATGCCGGCCAGTCAAGTGTTCTGAGCAGTAGTGCTGGGCTAGCAGGACTCCGGTGAACCGGGCTGTAGCGGACTACTATGGCTCAAGGAAGCACTAGACTACATTTCCCCATAAGAGAGGCTGCCAAGGACAAACAACCAGATTGTCGTTTCCCACACATAGCAATACACGTCACACGTACGCATAACATGCAAGTATGTGATGTACAACATGGCATCACAACATAACGCAATTCATATAGATAAAGGCTCAGAAGAGCCACATAGCATAAATACAAACAGGGGTCACATGACCCATCATTCAGAGCATACAAGCTATGGAAGAATTACATGTCTGAGTACAGACAACTACAAAAGAAAAAGGCCGAGAAGCCTGACTATCTACAAGTCCTTCCAAGGTACAAGATCGTAGCTAAGGTAACAAGCTACTCGTCGAAGTCCAAGCAGTACTACTAGTGAGACAGATGTCTCACCTGCAAAACATAAATAAAGCAAACGTGAGTACAAAGGTACTCAGCAAGACTTACATCAGATCCTTTCATACATGCATTTGTATCAAGAAGGTAATGTGGGGTTTAGTTGCAGCAAGCCAGCTTTGACTCAGTGGCTATCCTGTTCTACGACAATGAGAAACTTCTTTGAGGTGAGGCAGCGCACACAAGTCCACTAATCACCACATCAATACACTACTATGGATTCATCCCCGTCTCTCCTATGAGAAGGCCATCCATAGCACTCACACTTATCTTGAGCATTTTAGAGTATCCACTTCAGGTTGTCTATGTACCACGTAAGCATCCAAGAAGTCCATAACCGAGGACAAGGCTATTCGAATAGATCATGATAACCCTGCAGGGGTGTACTTCATCACACACGCTCTCACCACTTATCACCATATACCCGTCATGTATCTCGGCAACCTTCAAGCGGAAGCCTGGCGAGGGTGTCGGCCACGACCTAACTAACCACGCAAGACTCTAATCCAGGTTTATCACCTATTTGGGTTCCATCCGCAAGGAGATCCGGCCGGGGTGTCGCTCACGGCCCCAAATGATGTGAGCAGGGTTCCCAAGCCCACCATCCGGGTGCCACTTGGTACACCGTGCCACCTGTGCCTAGTCTATCCCGAGCCCACCCTGCCGGGTGCCACTCGGTAGAAAAATAGCACTACCTACAAACACCAGAAACTATTTGCTACTCCTGGACAAGATCAAGGCGGTTAATAAGTCGAGAGTGCTTGGAGCGCCCAGAGCCCAATGTGTGGTAGTAGCTAGTCATTGGACAACTTGCACAGAACTCAGTTCTTAAGGACGATCCCAATGAGACAACCCACCATGTACTCCTACATGGCCTCTCACCGCTACCTTTACCAAATCGTGTTCACACGCTTAACTCTCAGCACCAGAACATATCATAATATTCCAATTCATTCCCGATGAATCTGACCTGTCACAACTCTAAGCAATAGCAGGCATGCATGGTAGGAACACAACATGGCTCAAACAACCCCTACACATGCTAGTGGGTTTTAACTATTTACTGTGGCAATGACAGGTCATGTAGAGGAATGGGTTCAACTACCGCAGCATAAAGTAGCAGTTGAATCATTGTTGTCCTAATGCAATAAATGAGAGCACGAGCAAGAGAGTAGGATTGTATCGGAATGAACAAGGGGGGTTGCTTGCCTAGTAGATCAACAGGGGGGCACTACTCCACTGATAGGTACTCTCGAACACTTTCCGGAGCAGGACCTATCGAGAAGGGACGGTGTCGGAAATCAAGACACAAACATATGCAACATTATGATGCATGAACATGGTAATAATGTTATGATTTGCACTAATGCATCTAGCCAAATTTAAATGAAGTCCATATGGGCCAAGGGTTCATATGCAAACTCCATATTTAGCATTTAAAATGCCATTATCATGTTTTCACTTATACAGCATGTATAGATGGTTTGTCATGCATGAAAATGGTACAGATGGATAGATTGAATTTTTCTGATAATTTTTCATATATAAATTATTTCAATCTGAGCTACGGTTGAATTTCTATGAATTTTTGAAGTTTATATCAATTTCTAGAATTCTCTGAATTATTTAAATCCAGAAAAATCATTATTGCATCAGCATGACGTCATGCCTACATCAGCAGGTCAACGGAGCTGACTAGGTCAAACCTGACGTGTGGGGTCCACACGTCAGTGACCGGTTAGTTAATAGAGTTAATTAGATATTAAACTAATCCTAACAAAAACATTAGCAGGGCCGGCCCCACCTGTCATTGACCCTGGGTGGTCAAACCCTAGGTCAACTGGGGGGTTAGACCGGTCAACCCCACCGGCGTTTAGCCGCCGGCGAGGCCGAACGCGGCGGAGGGGCTCGATCGGGATCACCGTTCCTGTGACCAAAAGGACGACGGAGAGCACCGGGGCATAGCCCGTGCTCTTCCGCATCTAGTGGGGTAGATAGGAGGAGGAGGGCTGGCCGGAGCTCACCGGAGCGAGGCTCGCGGCGGCGGCCGGAGCACGGCCAAGTGCGGGCGAGGGCTGCGGTGCATGGGGAGGCGAGCGGAGAGGCTCTACGGCCTCCTGGCGTCATCAGGAGCGTGGTGACGCACGCGGGTGCCGCTGGCTCGGCCCCTGGCCACAGTGGCACCATGGCCGGCGGCGAGGTGCTACGGCTTCAGTCAAAACGGCGGCTTCGGTGATCGAGAGGCAAGGGGAAGAGGGGCAAACGACGATGGAGTTCACAGCGGTTGTAGAGGGCGTCGAAGCGGGCTCGGGGAAAGCCAAACGACGACGTACGGGCGCCGGCATTCTCAGGCGCTCGCGGTGGAAAACGGCGGCAACGAGGTCGAGGTAGGGCGTCCCCAGCTGCGCGGCTTGATGAAGACGAAGAAGGCGACAGGGCGGAGCTCTAGGACACAGCAACGATGCGCGGGGAGCACAGTGGGCACGGATATGGCGAGCGGTGGCGACGGCAGCGCTCGGGCAAACGGGAGAGGGAGCACCAGGGGAGAGGAGAGAGCTCGAGGGAGTGAGAGAGGGCCGAGGGGGATGCGTGGCGTCGTCGGGGGCCTCCAGCAGCGAGCGGGGAAGCAGGAGGTGGCCGGCGCGTGCTCGCGCGCGCCGTCCTCCTGGCAGGAGGTAGGCGACGACTGGCGTCGGCCAGCTGGCTGGGCTGGCCTGCTGGGCCGCTGGGCTGCCAGGTAGGAGGCCCAGTTAAGGGTTTTTCCTTTATTTGTTTTCTTTTCTAATTTCTGACCTTTGTTTTAAATTAATAAAAATACTAAATCAATTAATTTTCTTCTGACTATATTTGCAGGGTCCTAAGGGATTATTCCAAAGCCCCTCAGCAAAATTCAGAATTATTGGAATATTTCATATATATAAAAATATTTATCCAACGCAAATAATTACTGGATTAACTCCAAATGTCCAAAATAAATATTTATGAGCTCTTGAAAATATTGGTTTGATTTTTACCTCTGACCAATATTATCAGAGAGTAACATGAACATTTTCCTGGACCTTTTTGGAGAAATTTTTATCTAGATTATTTCTAAAAAAAATTCTGAGGGTTTCACAAATCCCCATTTCAAATTTAAATGGAATTTAAACATGATGCACAAATGGCTAGCTGGTCTAGGTCATACCAGAACTAGGGATGTGACAACTCGCCACCACTCGGAAGAATCTCATCCCGAGATTCAGGGGTTGGCGGAAAGAAAGCGGGGTACTCAAGTTGAAGACGATCTTCACGCTCCCAGGTAGCTTCTCTCTCGGAATGATGAGACCACTAAACCTTGAGAAACTTCATGTTATGACGTCGGGTGACACGCTCTTCTTGATCAAGGATGCAGAGAGGGTACTCTCGATAAGTGAGGTTATCCTGGAGATCAAGCGTTTCATGGTCCACTCCGCGGATGGGATCCGAGAAGCAACGCCTGAGTTGAGATACATGGAAGACATCATGAGCTCGAGAAAGATGTAGTGGTAGTTCCAACTGGTAGGCAACCTGTCACAGCCCTAGCTTTAGCTCTGCTTGTGGCTAGTCTTGGTTGTTGCATCACGTTTACATGTTGCTTAAACTTGAAATGGGGATTGCCAAAACCCTAGCATCAAAGGAATTCACTAGGTTCAACTAAAATATTTCCAGTGTTTCCAAATGGCTTTCAAAAATGTTCATCATTTCTGGGAAATGCTAGAACAATAACCGGAGGTGTTGCACATTTTTCCATGACATATTTGGGCTCTGAACTAAATCATATAGTATTTGAATTTGGGCATTTAAATACTATAAAATAATTAAAATGTTCAAATAATCCTAAACTGAAATGTTCCATGTTGGATATATTCCAAACAGTGGCCATGAGCAGTTTGGAGATTTTTGAGTGTGCCTAAGTATTTTTAATAAAGCCCAGAACAAAATAACAAAATAGAAAAGAGAAATAAAATAGAAATGGAGAGAGAGAACCCCGCCTGGCTTACCTAGGCCACTTATCTGGCCAGCCCAGCTGGCGGCCCAGCCAGCTGGCCAGCCCACCGAGGGCACGGGCGTCCTCTTCCTCCTGCTAGAAGGCAGAGGAGAAGACAGCCACAGCACCGCGGCGTGCCACGCCGGCAGCTGCCTGGCTGGCTACCCCCTCATTGCCCTGGCCTTCCTCTGCAACGCCACGCGCCCCCTGGACCCTCTCTCAACCTCTCCCATCGTCTCTCCCCTCCTCTGTCTCTCTCGCACACGACCACCCAAGCGCCACCGTCGCCGGCACTCACCGTAGCCATGGCCACCGGCCCTCCTTTGTCCACCCATCGTTTTCAGAGGCTCCGCCTCGACCCCCTCTTCCTCCTCACCGAGCCACGCCCCGCGGTAGCCCCTACAACGCCGCCATCAGCTCCGTCTTATTCCTCGGACTCCGGCGATCGCCGTCGCCACTCCGTCGTCTCCAGAGCCTCCCCTGAGCTGCCGACCCATCGATGCGATGCACTGTGAGCCTCTGAACCATTTCCCCCTACTCCCATGTGCTAATTCGATCTCTAGCTCTCATTTCCGTCGAGACCGAGACCTCGCCGGCGCCGGCCATGTTGCCGTCGTCGTTTTGGCCGGCCTCCGTCCAAACCAAGCACGTCACCGTGCTCAGCGCGTCACCACGGGGCCGTAGCAACCACCCGTTGCTCCTGCCGTGCCCTGCGGTGTCGGAACAGTCGACGTCCGAACTCCGGCCGCCGTGGATGTGCTTGTCGCCGTCGTCTCCGGCTGCCCCAGCAGCTGCCATCACCACCGTTGGACGCGCCGCCTCGCGGGCATTCCAACGAGCCCAACCCCGCCTCCTCTCGTTGCCGGAATCGGCCAGATATATAGTTTGCATCAAAGGATTCGTCAATGATAATGGGGTTAGCACAAGTGAAGCCAGATAGATTGGATGGATCTGCTGAAGGTTCCTTTGCAGCAACCCACATGGTTTTGGGGTACTGCTCAGGTTTCCAGTAAGAGCCATCTGCATTCATTTTCCTTACGAACCCTACACCCTCTTTCCTAGGGTTTCGGTTCAGAATCTGCTTTTTCAGGACATCACATAGCGTCTGATGCCCTTTAAGACTTTTGTACATCCCTGTTTCAAGCAATGCCTTCAACCTAGCATTCTCATCAGCAATAGCGATGGTATCCTCAGCGGAGGGGTTAGTTACCACATCACCAGTTGAAGATATTGCAACAGCAGTAGCAGTAGAACATTCAGCAATAGAAATAGCATTATCATGCTCAATGCATTTAAGACATGGTGGTTCAAATCCTTCCTGAGCGGGAATGATTTGTTTGGCGCGAAGTGACTCGTTTTCCGTTTGAAGATCTTCATGAACCGCTCTCAATTTCTCAAGATCTTACTTCCGTCTCGCTAGTAGTTCCGCATGGACTTCGACGTTTAGCTTGATACCTCAGCTACGATCTTGTGCCCTCGGCAGGATCTGGTAGATAGTCAGGCTTCTTAGCCTTTTCATTTGTAGATGTCTGTACTCAGACATGTTAAGCTTCCGCTTGTGCTTGTTGCTTGTATGCTCTGAATGTGGGGTCATGGGACCCATGTTTGTAATACCTCGCTCCTCGGAGCCTAATGAGTAAATACATTGAGTCGTAGAGTTATGTTGTGATGCCATGTTGTATTTACACATATCGAGCATATTGTGTGTATGATTGAAATGCTTGGTATGTGTGGGATCCGACAATCTAGTTGTTTATCCTTGGCAGTCTTTCTTATGAGGAAATATAATCTAGTGCTTCCATGTGCCATAGTAGTCCGCTACAGCCCGGTTCATCGGAGTCCTGCTAGCCCAGCACTACTGCTCAGGACACTCACTACTAGAAAAAGGGCTATAGATGGGATTGACACTAATGGCGCACCAGACAAGCGGTGCGCCATTAGTATATACTAATGGCGCACCACCTTCTGATACGCCATTAGAGCTGAAACTACTAATGGCGCACCTGGCCCAGGGTGCGCCATTAGTATCAATTTTTTTTTGAACTAGTGCGCCTGTCCAAACATACTAATGGCGCATCCAGACATAGTGCGCCATTTCTAGTTGTAACTAGTAATGGCGCACCTGTCGGAAAGTGCGCCACTAATGTTGTTTTTTTATTATATTTTTTATTCCTTTTTTTGCAAAACTACTAATGGCGCACTGTTCGACCGTGCGCCATTACTAGTTTAAACTAGTAATGGCGCACTGTGGAACAGTGCGCCATTAGTATGTTTTTTTGCAAAACTACTAATGGCGCACGACCAGAAGGTGCGCCATTAGTAACCTGGATTACTAATGGCGCATTTAGAGTTGGTGCGCCATTAGTAAGTGGGCAGCAACAAGATATTTTGGACAACCTCTCCTACCCACACTCACTTTCTCCCCACTTCATTCTCTCCACCTCCTCCTTGTCTCGGGTGCCTCCTCTTTTTCACCTCATTTCCACCATAGATTCATTCAATTTAAGTGGTTAAATTACCTTGTTTTGATAGGTAAGTAAGGGGGGAAGCTATATTTATGTTGTTCTCCCTACAACAATGTGCACATGCACTTTTTATGGCCTAGCTAGATCTATGTATGTTCGTGGTGTTGCATATGTTTGTGGTGTTGCATATGTGTTTGTGTTTGGAGGTGTACCGGTATTTGAAATGCGATAGTTGCCAATATTTTGCCGGAATGTTGATTCATTTCCGTTTTGGCGAGAATTTTGGCATTAAGCATTCTTTTTGGTCCTATTTTTAGGGAAAGTCATGCCAAATTTTTTCCTGGTTCTAAAATATCGTTTTGCTCTACCCCGCAGGCGACCATGGTCCGCATGATGACCGAGGCATCGTGAATAGGTTTTTGAGGTCCGCAAAGGCCGAGATGCTTCAAAAGAACGAGACGGAGATAAGATGTCCGTGTCGAAGATGCAAGCTGAAGAGCCTTATTGCGGACCCGGAATCCGGGCAGGTGCGGGACCACCTGCTCTTGCGTGGTTTCATGGATGGCTATCTGTGGCAAGGTGATGAAGATGACTACGAAGTCGTCCATGGGGGCCGGGCAAGAAATGAGGAAGGGCAGCAAGACAACCACCGTGGCTCGGGCGGGCGAGAAGACGAAGAATCCCCAGGAGATGATCACGACGGTGATGCTGAACACAGTCATCATGTAGAAGATGCAGGACATGATGATGAGGAAGATGCCGGAGCAGACGACGGGCATGATCATGAAGATGATGATGCCGGCGGAGCAGACGACGCTGGACCATCGATGGGCTGGGTGCGGGACCCTCATATTCAAGAGCTGCTTCTCAAGCAGACGGATAACGCAAGAGCTGCCGCCCGAGAGAAAGCCAAGATGGATCAACTTGAGTTAGACGCGGTTACTCCATTGTATGAAGGATGCAGGCCCGAGGATACACGCCTGAAAGTAACGCTCATGGCTCTGGAGATGAAGGTAAAACACAAAATGACCGACGCATGCTTCGACGAGAACATGTCATTCTGGCACGAACGTCTTCCCAAGGGGAACAAGTGCCCGACCAGTTTGGAGGAGGCGAAGAAAATCGTGTGTCCTCTGGATTTACCGCACGTGAAATACCATGTGTGCATGAACAATTGCATCATTTATCGGGACGAGCACGCGGAGTCTACCATATGTCCGGTGTGCGGCATCACTCGATACAAGAAGAGGAAGAAAGCTCCTCGAAAAGTGGTGTGGTACTTTCCGATCACTCCTCATCTGCAGCGGTATTTCGCGGACCCTAAGGCAGCAAAGCTCCTGCGTTGGCACGCGGATAGGGAGGAGAAGAAGCGAGAAGATGACGCAAATGATCCGGAGATAGATAAAAAAGACGCCAGAGCCGCTGGTGAAGGTATGGAACGAGGTCAGTTTTCTGGGACTTGCCGTACTGGAAGATCCACCGTGTGCCTCACAGCCTTGATGTAATGCATATCACGAAGAACGTGTGCGAGAGTCTGCTTGGTACCCTGCTCAACATGCCAGAGAGGACCAAAGATGGGCCGAAAGCAAGGGCAGACTTGAAATCAATGGGCATCAGGCAGGAGCTTCACGCTATATATGATGATGATGATGATGATGATGATGATGATGATGATGATGATGATGATGATGATGATGATGATGATGATGATGATGATGAGGCGAAGCAGGACACGGAAAGTCGTCGCAAAGGCAAAAAGGCCAAGAAGACCGGAAATGACTACCCTCCCGCATGCTTCACTCTAAGTCAGGAGGAGATCGAGCAGTTTTTCACCTGCCTCCTAGGAGTAAAACCTCCTTATGGTTACGCGGGGAAGATAAGCAGATACCTAGACCCAGCGAAGCAGAAGTTCAGCGGGATGAAGTCTCACGACTGTCACGTGCTGATGACGCAGATACTTCCAGTTGCAATCTGTGGGATCATGGACGCGCACGTCCGTGAAACGCTATCTGGCCTATGCAACTTTTTCGACGTCATCTCTCGGAAGTCTGTTGGCGTGAGGCAACTCAGAAGGCTACAGGAAGAGATCATGGTGATACTATGCGAGCTTGAGATGTACTTCCCGCCCGCATTCTTCGATGTTATGGTGCATCTGCTGGTCCATATCGTGGACGATATCATCCAACTCGGGCCGACGTTCCTGCACAGCATGATGCCGTTCGAAAGGATGAATGGTGTCATCAAAGGATACGTTCGCAACATGTCACGTCCAGAGGGAAGCATAGCCAGGGGCTTTCTGACCGAAGAGTGCATCTCCTACTGCACGAATTATCTAGGCATTGAGAACCTCGTTGGTCTGCCCGTCAACAGGCACCTCGGCAGGCTCGCTGGATGGGGTCACCGTGAGGGTCGCCGCGAAATGCATGTCAACTTCGAGGGTCGACTCGCCAACTTTGAAAGAGCAAACCTAGTCGCGCTACAACACATAGACGTGGTCGATCCTTGGGTGGTAGAGCACAAAACCTTTATTAAGAAGACGTACAATGACCGAGGCCAACAGAGGACGGACGGAGATATACTCAAAGAGCACAACTCATGTTTCACGCGTTGGTTCAAGCAGAAGCTTCTGTCGTACCCTTTACATGAGGATTCTTTCGCGGAAGAACAACTCATATTCGCCTTGTCACAGGGCGCCGAGCACAACCTGATGACCTATGAGGCGTACGATATCAACGGCTAGACATTCTACACCGAGGCCAAGGACATGAAGAGCGATGGTTATCAGAACTCCGGGGTAACGATGGAATCCTACACCGGTAACGACAAGGACAGATACTACGGAAGGATCGAGGAGATCTGGGAGCTGAGCTACGCTGGAGAGAAGGTCCCGATGTTCTGTGTCAGATGGGCGAAGAGCGTCCTAAAAGAAGACCGGTATTTCACCACCATGGTTATACCCGGAGCCAAATCCAAGACCGCGGGCGCAAACGTCACCGCGAAAAATGAGCCATGGGTACTGGCTTCCCAAGTGGACCAATGCTTCTTCATTACCGACCCGTCAAAGCCCAGTTGTGTTGTCGTGAGGAGAGGCAAAAGGAAGATCATCGGAATGGATGGAGTAGCCAATGAGCAAGACTTTGACAAGTACGGCGACCCGAGGATCGAACATGACGATGATGATGAAGTAGCAGCATACACCACAAGAAGAAGCAGGACCACCCTACCTAAAGGACGTCCGTTCCACAGAAGAACTCCATTTGCGAAAAAGAAGGGCAAGAAGATTGTGAACAGATAGCTAGCTAAGATCGATTGTATTTAAATCGTAGCCTTCATTTCTCGATTGTATTTCATGGGCACTTTTTGAACTATCATGAATATTTTTAAATTTCATGGACACTCGATCTCGATCCCCCTCCATCTCGATCCCTACCCCACCTCGCCAGATCCGGTCCCCCTCGCCACCGAGCACCCCCCGGTCCACCGGCCGCCGCCGCCGACCCCCTGCACCCTCGATTCCCCTACTCAACCGCCGCCGCCGACCCCCCGCACCCCTCCCCTACTCAACCGCCGCCGCCGACACCGCGCACCCCGCGCACCCTCCCCCGCTCCACCGGCATTACTGTTTGATGATATTTTTAAAAAAATTATTTCTGTCTTATAAAAAAAATATTACTGTTATGATTTAAACAAGTTTGAACATATTTAAACACAAATAAGTATCAAACAGCATTTTAAATGCATTAAAAAAATTGTGGAGCCTGGGAATCAAACCCAGGACCTCCTGGTGTGAGAACTAGCTGCTGACCAGTCGAGCTAGTAGAGGGAACTTGGTGTGGATCAGGTCAGGTGGAAGATAACCTGTTGGCTCGAGCAGAAATAAAAAAAATACTAATGGCGCACCAGGGTGAGGTGCGCCATTAGTATGGATGTACTTATGGCGCACCGAGGGGTGGTGCGCCATTAGTATTGTGCCCTCGCCCTCGATCCCCTTCCCCTCTCCTATCCCTGGCCCAAATCTATCCCCTCTCTCTCCCTCGCCCTCGCCCTCGATCCCCTTCCCCTCTCCTCTCCCGACGCCGCTGCCCCGCTGCCTCGACGCCGCCCCGACGCCGCGACGCCGCCCCGTCGTCCTCGTCTCCGCCCCGACGCCCCGACGCCGCGACGCAGCCCTCTCCTCTCCCGACGCCGCCGTCCCGTCGTCCTCGTCTCCTCGGCGCCGCTCTCCCCATCCACACCACCGTCGCCGGAGCACCACCACCACCCGGACCTCGTCGCCTCCCGGACCTCGTCGCACCACCACCACCCGGACCTCGTCGCCCTACCTCGTCGCCCCGTCCACACCACCGCCCCCGTGAGCTCCCCCTCCTCCTCTCCCCCACACCACCGTCCACGATGCATTTATTTTTCTGGAAAACTCCATATATTTCCTTCCATGTAAGAAGTTTAATACAAGTTTCATAGACAAGTTCCTTTATTGGAATTAACTTTGTTGCTTAAGTTGCAAAGAATATGGGTCAATTTGAAGTTGCTAAATTTTGTTGTCCTAGACTTATTTCTGTCTCCAATTTTTGCCCGGTAGATATACATTTCTGGAAGACTTCCCAATTTAAATTGTCTTGACACATCTTGCTGACATGTAAGATCCACATGACGGTTGACTTGGCACCAAACGAAGTAATATTTGTATGTAATATTATCCATAGAAATTTCTAATGGAGCTCGAGCTACATGGAGCCTGAAATTTGATATTTTTCAAAGTTATAATTTTAAGGTTTCAAAAAATTCTAAAAAATGCACACATACCTATGGATTTATACCATTTGGCTGTAAAATACACAAATGTGCGAGCTAGGCAATACTAACAAAATCATGTATTTCTAGCACATGTACTATTCTCTATAGAAGTACATGATTTTTTTTGTACAACTCACATGAAAACTTACTTCATAATGAAATTTTACACACATCTAGTATACATCTATAAGTACTTGTGTATATTCTCAGATGTTTCTGAAACTTAGAAGGTCAATTTTTAATAAAATTCAGGCTTCATGGAGCCCGGGAGCCAAAAAGCCTCACTTTATACTGTTCGATCGTTGTATGCTCATATCAGGTTAGGAATGGAGTGTTTAGAGAGCCATTTATCTGTCTTGGTGTAACTGTCAATTTTTTTACGGATGGCTATGGTAGAGTGTGAACGTATCAGGTGCACTGGCTCAATTCATGCACCAAATGCATTTGTGTTGTATGAGCAAAAACTGAGGGATATGGTCACGCTAGTAGATGGATTGTTAAAACAATGCAGAATAGTCCTTTTATTCCA
The DNA here is from genome assembly GCF_003073215.2 of Triticum urartu. Lineage (NCBI taxonomy): Eukaryota > Viridiplantae > Streptophyta > Magnoliopsida > Poales > Poaceae > Triticum > Triticum urartu. Next base: position 37,051,314 of record NC_053028.1, on the reverse strand, counting down.
TCTCTTGCTGCACATCCTGCTCCAGTAGGGAATTGGCGTCGACAACAAATCCAACTGATACTTTCTTCTTCCTCAGATTTTTGGTTTGATCCTGCAATTCTTGCTCTTGCAGCTCATTTTGTTAGCCATTAAATAAACAATAGTAACAGAAGGAGCATACTATCTAGGGTGAGGATTGTACGAAGTTCCTGATCCATCAGTACCTTATTTCTGAGGTCAAATAGCTCATCAAGGAATACCTTATTCTCCAAAAATATGCGGCTTTGACATAAGCAAGGCAGAACCACTAACAACACTGTCATATATAGTGAACCTAACTCTATAGTGAACCTAACTACAGTGGATACATCACCATTTAGATGCTCTGAAGTAGGTTTTCACTAAGAGAATTCAAAACTAAGACATGTTCTTAAACTGAAGCAGTATTTGTATCACAGAAAAAGTTCTGAAGCTGTTGAACCTTACCTTATGTAACAAGTTTTTTGCCTTCTTTGACCTGATATGCTTGACGATATTTCTGTTTGATTCTCAATTTGATCAAGCTCCTTCATGCTAAGTGGACCCATAAATACACCAAGTATATTGTACTACAATGACTGAGAGCTGATAAATTGGAGAAACATTGCAATATATATACAACAAGTAACTGTTCTGCCCCGTCTCTGTAAACTAGTACAAAGTAATCCTTGATGTTCAGACCCAAAATTTAAGCATCGAGTTTGTTCGACAAAAAAAGGCAAGGAACATCATGAACAACTCTCCATGACTTAATTTTCCTATATGCATTGGCCTGTACAGCAGGTTCACTTTTCCTATATGCATTGGCCAGTATAGCAGGTTCACTTTTCAAAACAAATTAGAGCAGACCTCATACACCCAAGAAAACCTGAAAAAAAATGAAGTTCAACCCCTCACTTTTCCTATATGCATTGGCCTGTACAGTTGGATTTGTTTCTGATTTTAGTGTTTTCAGTCTATTTTTCTATTTCTGCTTTAACATAACGGAATAACTAATGGTGGCTACCTAATGATGACAGACTAAGTTTCTAATTTATTTTCTTATAGAAGTGTAGATTCATAGGTAGCAATTGTTTTCAGTGTCTCACGTTGCTTGTAGTGGTTTGTCCAAAATGTTGAATGATACTGCTTGGAGATGCATATATTGTTTCACCTCTTCACATGCCAATGTATTTTCCATGTTGTGATGGAGGCCTTTTTTGCCTTGTCCACCCGAGAGGCCCTTGAGTTTGCCGGAATGTTGATTAACTTCCGTTCCGGCAAATTCGGGTACTCCATATGTCCTATTTTCAGCAAAGGTCATGCTGAAATTTTCCGTGAATTTTAGCATGACTTTGCTAAAAATAGGACATATGGGGTACTTGTGACTAATGCATGGGCCGGGGTATCTTAGTAGTTAATTAAGTAGGATCAAGTGCCCCGGCGTACTTGTGACTAATGCATGGCTTTTAGGGTGCCTCGGTGTCGATAAAAACCGAAATGATGAAAGCTTAGGCTTTTAGGGTGCCTCGGTGTCGAAAAACCCTCAATGATAAAAGCTTAGCTTTTAGGATGCCTCGGTGTCGACAAACCCTAAATGATGAGACCATGAACTTGTTCCTTGACAATAACCAACTTTTTGACCAAACTTTGTTCCTATTTAGAGAGATTCATGGCCAACAACGATGAGGCCGGGGGTTCGGGCGGCAAGGCATTCTGGAAGCTGTCCCAGGAGATGGAGGAACAACCTCACTTGTATGAGGACGCCGCCTTCCCCACGGATCCTGAGACCACTGATGGTACCGCCGAGGATGACCCCACTGATACCACCACTGATGGTGCCGCCGAGGATGCCACCACTGATGATGGTGGTGCACGCATAGATGGCAGCCAACCGAAGAGGCAACGGAAGGACCGGCGCCCCACCGTGCTCCGCACCCTCAAGGAGGAAGTTACTGAAGTGGACTCCGACGGGAATCCAACGGCGCCCGAACGAATAGTCAAGGGGTACTCGCTTCAGCTCGGGTGCATTCTCCGGAGTACCGTCTCGATCAACACCGAGAACCTGAGGCATCCTGACCGAGGGAATTTGCGCAACCTCCTCTTCACGAAGTTGCACGAACGATACAAGTTCCCCGCTGAATTTGAAAACACAAGCCTCAAAGGGAATAAAGTGAACAATGCTGCCCTCACGAAGATGAGCAAGGCCTTGTCTACTTGGAAAAGCAATGTGAAGAGAATGATCGAGAAAGGTGAGAGTTATGAGAAGATCAAGGAGAAAAATCCTTCGATCACCGAAGATGACTACAACGATTTCAAGATCAATTGCTCGAGCACCGCAAACTCCGAATCAAGTAAGTGGGGGAAAGAAATGCGGGAGCTGAACTTAGGGGAACAGACACTCGGTCCCGGCGGTTACAGAGTGGTGGAGCCTATATGGGACAAGGAGGAGGCGGACCGTGCCGAGCAAGGCCTACCGCCCATCTTCGATAAATATGGTGACAAGCAGACCAGGAACTTTGTCAGGGCCCGGTACAAGAAGGACCCGAAAACAAAGGAGCTAACCACGGATCCAAAGACCAGGGCGCTTTAGCTTGTTCCGGTAAGGAATACACCCCCGCGTAATTAGCTCCATATGGTCGCATTCTAATTAATGAAGCCAAATTTCTAAATGGTTCACATTCCTTCCGCAGGCGACTGAAAGCAGTAGCGCGGGGTCGACTAAGAGCAACCCTTGGGACACCACTCTAAATAGGGCGTTGAATGTAATGAAGAACAAGGATAAGCTCAGTAAGCCGACGTCAGCTGGTCGTGTGGCCGGCAAAGGCTTGTCGACAAAATGGTCGTCATACTATAACACTGGTGGGCGAAAGGAGAAAAAGACCATCTCGGAAAGCCAGGCGCGCGAGGTTCAAGAACTCAGGGCACAGGTGGCGCGGATTCCGGAGATTGTCCAAGAGCAAGTGCAACAACAACTCGGAGCGACGATCACCGCCATTGTGCCTACCTTGATCCAGGGGATTAGTGCATGGATTGCGGGCGGCCAACAGGGGCCGCCCCCGATTCCTAGCTTCACGGCCAGCAACTCGCAGAACGTGATGGCGGGGCCATTGGTGTCTCCGGCGGCGGTACGGGAGCTTAATGCACCCGGGTGTACGCCGGCCGGCACCTCTGCAGCAAGCGGCCCCTCCGTCAACTGCACGCCCGCCGTTGGCGGTGCCTCGACATTAGCCGAGCTCGACGCCATCATCACGGTAACTAATTAAGCCTCTCTCGGCCGAGGACTTCATCTCCTTGCCTTTGACTGGGCATCCCTGACGCCCTACATGTTTTCGCAGGGCACCGCCGACGTTCCGTGCACTCTCCTGCACTTCGTGAACAACGAGTTGGTCGATGTCGCCAAGGGAAAAATCGTTCAACCGGGCAAGCCCTTGTTCCACGGTACCCAGATGCCACCCAACTTGTTTAGGGTTCAACTGGTTCGGGTGCTGCCAGGCTGCGACGAGTTGTTACCTCCGATTCGACCCGTCGGGGCCGACGATGATGACGTGATGACCCTCAGCGCCTGCCTGAGCTGGCCCCTGCTTTGGCCGAAGAGCCAGATTCGTTTGGGGGCGGGGTACACAACCCCAAAGACAACACCGCCAGTCGTGCCGGCGCCAAGTCGGCCCCATGGCAAGACCGCCGCAACGGTGCCGGACATCCCTATGCCACTGGATCCAAACATGCATATGGCACAGGATCAGAACGACGACGACGACGATGATACATTTGCCAACGTCGATCAGTACTTTGCCGATCATGGGTACGGTGGCGACTTCATGGTGCCTCCTTCTCAAGAACCCAACCCAACAAAAGACATGCGCGATCTAGCTGGTACCGCAGAGAAGCCAAGTTGCAACAGGCGTCGTCTGCCGTTCAGCTCTCAGGAGACGCCTCCAGCTGCCGACTTCACCGAGCCTCAGATAGGCGAGGTGCGAAATATTATCAGCCCCAACACACTCAAGAAGGCGGTCTGTGAGCAGAACTCGGTCCCATTACAGGAGAAGAAGAAGGCACACAAAAGAAAGACTAACAAGGGTGCGGGCCAGCCGGCACCGAGTACGATCCGTGCTCAGGACGGGCCACCTTCACCTGAGGATATCTCGAGGAGGGTGCATGTGGCGGGTAGGCCGATGCTATCGAGAAATATGCTCGATGCTGCAACCGGTGCTATGCGGAGTCTGCATGACAGTGTTCTTTCTTTGGAGAAGCGGCGTCTCGGAGAGAAGGATGTGGCATACCCGGTTTTCGCGGCCAAGGTGCCAGAGGGCAAGGGCTTTGTGGATAACTCCATTGGGGGTACGATCGTCCTGCGGTTTGATGACATCCACGCTATGTGGAACCTTCATCCGCTGCACTACACCTTCGTTCGGCTATTTTCGCTGAGTATGGAGATGCGTATCATTCGCGACAAGACCCCAAACATCGTGATAGTCGACCCCTTCTACATGCGTGCCAAGATCTTGGGCAGCGCTGGGGACCGGCAAGTCACGACTTCTTACCTCGAAGGCGTCATTCTGGCAAACCAAGATAAGGATAACTTCCTCGTGCCTTACTTTCCCGAGTAAGTCCTCCCCTCAACCGCCCCGTAACATATGAATTCTTAGATTTCGATCGTTTTTCTTTTAACATTCCGTGTTTTCTGCAGTGACACACATTGCACGCTCATCCTCCTAAGCCCCAAATATTCCATGGCCACGTATTTCGACCCGGATCGTCAGTCGAACGTAGACTACGCAAATGTCAAGAAGGTTCTTGATGATGTTCTCCCCGGCTACGTCAAATCTGGAGGCACCTTCACCAGGCCTATTCGTAAGTACGGCAAGCATGTGTTCTCCCCACAATACGATGTTCTGCTGCGTCAAGCAGCCGCCTGGCGGCCAGAAGGGTGCCTACTACGCCATCCATCACATGCGGGCGATCATACGGGACCATCATCAACTTCTGCTACCGAGTAAACTCAAAGATTGGGCCGCGAGCATGTCGGCAATCCAGGACGCGGACATCAGACAAGAATTCTTTCGCATCCAGTCGGAGTTTGCGGAAATCATCCATCAAGATGTCCTTCATACCTCGGGACAGTTCTACCTCAGAAATCAACTGTCCAACAGTGACATCGACACAATGCTACAAATGCAGGCTGACAACGACCGTTATTTCATGACTCCCACGATAGACGGCGGCTTCATCCACGCTCCGGTCCCTTGAGTCGAGTCGAAAGCAGTGATGCTGTGTCTAGTTCTGAAACATCGATTGGCTCATGTTGTAATTAAACTTTAATGAACTTTTAGTATGTCTCTTTGGTTTCGAGAGTCGTTCAACTTAGGTGTAATCGATGCTATTAATGTCTTGCTTTTCTCTTCCGATCGTTCTGTTGCATACTTATATATTGCTTATGTATTGTCTGTGAATTGGTACTAACTTTTCATTTGGCTACTGCATAGCGATGCTGTCATATGTCATGTACAAGGGTAAGGTTCCCGGAGTCTACGACGACTTGGAGGAGTGTCGGAGACAGGTTCACCGATTCAGCGGTAACAGTTACAAAGGGTACACCACTAGGGCCGAGGCCGAATCTAGATACGCCCGCTATCTAGCGGGAGAGGGGAGGGAGCGCTGGAGGAACCGGATGAAGACGAGTTTCATCGTGATGATGCTCATCGTGATGACCGCAGCTCTCTTCTATGTGATGGTAGTTTAGATGATCGATATCGACTTGTAATGTGAAGACAAACTCGCTACTCGCGGTCTCGAGACTTGTAATATAATGTTCTATCTTTCTTCGGTCTTTTCAATTCGGAGACTAATATGATGAATTGTATTCGGAGACTAATATGATGAATTGTATTCAGAGACTAATGTTCTATTGTATTCGATGAATCTGTTGTTGATGTGTGCTGTCTATATTTTGTCCAATTATACATTTTGTAACCTGTGCAAAAAACAGAAAATAAAAAAATTAAAAAAACCTAATATTCATACTAATCGCGCATCACATCACAGTGCGCCATTAGTATGCCAAAGGATGCTAATGGCGCATCATTAAACAGTGCGCCATTAGTATGCCGAAGTTACTAATGGCGCATCTTGTTGTTGTGCGCCATTAGTATGCCAAAGCACCTGGGTATACATGGCCCCCTGGGAGGCATACTAATGGCGCACTGTTGTATATACTAATGGCGCATCTGAGGTGCGCCATTAGTATACCAGATACTAATGGCGCACCTGTGGTGCGCCATTACTAAAATATACTAATGGCGTGGCACTAATGGCGCACCACTAATGCGCCATTAATGGCCAAATTAGGTGCACCATTAGTAGGCCTTTTCCTAGTAGTGACTTGACTGGCCGGCATGTGTTTCACTTTGTTCCTGTGTCTGTCCCTTCGGGGAAATGTCACGCGGTGACATCCGGAGTCCTGCCTAGCCTGCTACAGCCCGGGTTCCCGGAGTCCTGTTAGCCTAGTGCTACAGCCCGGATTCACACGCTGCTAACCGACATGCTCGATGTGATTCATGTATGCCTGTCCCCATCGGTTAGTGCCGCTTTGGGTTCACGACTAGCCATGTCGGCCCGGGTTCTCTGTCATATGGATGCTAGCGACACTATCATATACGTGAGCCAAAAGGCGCATACGGTCCCGGGCCATGGTAAGGCGACACCCGTGGGAATACCGTGCGTGAGGCCGCAAAGTGATATGAGGTGTTACCGGCTAGATCGATGTGACTTGGAATCGGGTTCCTGACACAACCTCTCCTTGTTTAGCGAGAATGAGAAAGGGACCAATGTAACGAGGAGCCAACTTGCCCTTGATACCGAATCAATGGGTACCCTTCAGAGGGGTAACCCGAAGGTAGGCTTTGTCGCCAATTTCATAAGCCACTTCCTTATGACTACGGTCATACTGGCTCTTTTGACGAGATTGGGCTGTTTTCAAATTCTCACAAATGATGCGAACTTGCTCTTCTGCCTCCTGGATCATATCCGGTCCAAAGAATTGTCTTTCACCGGTTTCTGACCAGTTCAAAGGTGTTCGATATCTTCGTCCATACAGAACCTCAAAAAGAGCTTTCTTGAGGCTGGACTGGTAGCTATTGTTATAAGCAAACTCGGCGAAGGGAAGACACTTCTCCCAATCCATACCGAATGAGATAACGCAATCTCTAAGCATGTCTTCGAGAATTTGGTTGACCCTTTCCACCTGACCACTTGATGAGGGTGGAAAGCGGTACTGAAGGAAAGATGGGTGCCCATGGAAGTTTGGAAACTCTCCCAGAAATGAGAAGTGAAAAGACTACCACGGTCTGAATTGATCTCTAGTGGAACACCATGAAGTGACACTATTCGAGAAATATATAAGTCAGCGAGTTGAGTAGCAGTGATACTCTCTCGAACAGGTAGGAAGTGAGCCACTTTGGAAAGACGATCAATGACTACGAAGATAGCATTATTCCCTCTCTTGGTCCTGGGAAAGCCGGTGATGAAGTCCATACCAACTTTATCCCATTTCCACTCAGGAATAGCTAAAGGTTGAAGGGTGCCAGCAGGCCTCTGATGCTCTGCCTTCACGCGACGACAAACGTCACAGTTAGCAATAAATTGAGCAATTTCTCTCTTCATCCTAGTCCACCAGAACCTCTGGCGTAGGTCCTGATACATCTTAGTACTACCGGGATGAATCGTGAGAGGAGATTCATGCGCCTCCTTAAGGATTAATTGTCGAAGATGTTGATTCTTGGGAACCACCAAGCGACTCTCAAAGAAAACAACACCATGATCATCTATAGAGAAACTACCACCAACTCCTTTGTTAATGTTTCTCTTGATCCGGGAAATTCCCGTATCCTGCTTCTGAGAAGAGATGATTTGATACACAAGAGTAGGTTTCGCCACCAAGGTAGAAAGGAATCCGTGAGGAGCAAGGTGGAGGTTAAGCTTACATAATTCCTCATGGAGAAGTGGTTGGACCTGCTGCAACATGAGATTGTTGCAATAGGACTTATGACTTAGTGCATCAGCCATGACATTCCCCTTGCCTGGGGTGTAGGTAATCCCTAAGTCGTAATCTGAGATCAACTCCAGCCAACGTCTTTGCCTAAGGTTCAAATCTGGTTGGGTGAAGATATATTTGAGACTCTGGTGATCGGTGTAAATCTCGCAACATTTACCAAGAAGGTAATGTCGCCAGGTCTTAAGTGCATAGACTACGGCTGCAAGCTCTAGATCATGTGTAGGATAATTCTCCTCATGTGGATGCAACTGTTGAGATGCATAGGCAATCACATGGCGATCTTGCATAAGAATGCAACCTAGTCCCTGTCGTGAGGCATCACAATAGATAACAAAGTCCTTAGTGAAATCCGGTGGCACAAGTATGGGAGCAGAGGTCAAGCGTCTTTTCAGTTCCTGAAAACTGTGCTCACACTGTGGGGACCACTCAAACTTTTTATCTTTCTTGAGAAGTTCCATGAGAGGGTTGGCCACTTTGGAGAAGTTATCAATGAATCGACGACAATAAATAGCTAGACCAAGGAAACTCCTAACTTGCTTAACTGTTTCACGCGGAGTCCAATCAAGAACGGCCTGAACTCTTTCGGGATTGACAGCAATGCCCTTACCAGAGATTACGTGGCCGAGATAGGTCACTTCTGGCAACCAAAATTCGCACTTGGAGAACTTGGCATAAAGACGGTGCTCTCTGAGTTTTTCTAGCACAAGTCTAAGATGTTCGGCATGATCTTCCTCGTTCTTCGAGTAAATAAGAATATCATCGAGGTAAACCATGACGAACTTATCTAAGTACTCCATGAAGATCGAGTTCATCAAGCGGGAGAAAGTAGCTGGAGCGTTGGTTAGACCAAAGGACATGACGGTGTGCTCGTACTGACCATAACGAGTGACAAAAGCCGTCTTAGGAATATCCCCATTTCTGATCTTGATTTGGTGGTAGCCTAACCTCAAATCCATCTTGGAAAAGACTGAGGATCCAGCGAGCTGATCATACAAGTCGTTGATCCTGGGGAGCGGATACTTGTTCTTTATCGTGACCAAATTAACAGGACGATAATCTACAACCATCCGGTCCGTACCATCCTTCTTCTTGACGAAGAGGACGGGGCAAGCCCAGGGAGAAGAACTAGGATGGATGAAACCCTTTTGCAAGGACTCATCGAGTTGTTTCTTAAGCTCAGCTAGTTCTAAGGGTGCCATCTTGTAAGGTCTCCTAGAGATTGGAGCGGTTCCTGGGATAAGATCTATGACAAATTCTACATCTCTGTCAGGTGGAATACCTGGCAGTTCCTCTGGAAAGACATCCGGAAAGTGACAGACTACCGGGATATCTTCAAGGTCTGGAAGAGGGTTGGCATTAAGAGAATAGAGTTGACGCTTTGCAACTCTAGTGGAGATGGTGACTATCTTGCCGGATGGGTGTGTAAGCTGAACAGACCTTGTGTAACAATCAATCTTGGCATGATGAGCTTTCATCCAGCCCATACCCAAGACGATGTTAATATCTGTAGACTTGAGGGCTATAAGTGATGCAAGGAATACAAGTCTGTCAACAAGGATTTCATTACCATGGCTTACACTAGAAGTTTGCCATTTGGATCCAGGAGTTTGAATTACTAGTGGAGAGGGCATATCACAAAAGGATATGTTGTGCAAGCTGGCATAACTTTCGGAAATGAAGGAATGAGATGCTCCGGTATCAAACAGAACCGAAGCTGGATGACAGTTGACAAGGAGTGTACCAAGAACGACATCCGGATCGTCATGAGTGTCTTTAGCTGAGACGTGATGCACACATCCACGTTCAGTGGGAGCTGACTTGACACTAATCATCTTGCGTGATGGCTTACCACGGCCAACAGACTTCTCAGGCTGGGGTGGAGCATAGTTGGTTTGAGAGCAGTCACGTGCATAGTGTCCTGGCTCTCCGCATGTGAAACAAGTCCCTGAAATAGGACGTGGACCCGCATTGACAAGCGGTCTACCAATAGGCCTGGGTGGAGCATGTAACTGAACTGGGTGAGGTGCCACACAAGATGGCCTCGGTGAATATCTGGGTGGAAGAGCGGAGTTCGGAACCCAAATTCGGCGCTTCTGCGAACTAGAACCGGAGAAAGAAACCAAATCACGGGTGTGCTTACGAGACTCCTCGTAAGTGAGTTGAGCTGTCTCCGCATTAATGGCCTTGTTCACAAGAGTCTGGAATGTATTGCAATGATGCAAGTGGAGATCACGACGCAACTTGGGGTTGAGACCCTTCCAGAACCTAGCCTGCTTCTTGGCGTCCGTGGACACCTCTTCTGTAGCATAGTGAGCAAGGTTCTCAAACTCTCTGCTGTAAACATCAATAGCCATCTTACTCTGGGTGAAACTACAAAACTCTTCTCTCTTGCGATCAATGAGAGCATGAGGAATGTGATGCTCGTGAAAAGCCTCAGTGAAATCTCTCCTGGTGGTTTTCTGGCCAGCTGGAAGCATAGCCTCATAGTTCTGCCACCAAATACTAGCAGGACCTTCCAGATGATAAGCAGTGTAGGTGACCTTGTTACTTTCAGCTACGTTCGCTGAACACAGCTTGTGTGTGATACTACGGAGCCAGTCATCTGCACCGAGTGGTTCAATGGAATGATGGAAGGTAGGTGGTTTCAGACCGATGAAGTCATGGATGGACACAAACTCTTTGTGCTAATGGGAGGTGTTGTCCTCAATACGTGCTAGCAAGCGGTTAGACTCGCGCTTGTTCCTCTCAACCTCTAACATGAACTCTGCCAACGAAGACTGGTCGGTAGGATCCTCATCCCTACCATCTCCGTGGTTCCGGCTACGAGCAACAGAACTTCGGTTAACCGGCAACATCCTGAAGAACGAAACCAAGGAAAACAAGGATGGAATCAGCATCAACTATAGGATGCAGAAGGTAGCACAAGAATTTAGTATCTCTCAAACTCCTAGGAAAAATTCCGGCAGCACAATGGCAGTAAAATGCTCGAAATGAGACATTCTGCAAAAGATGGGGTAGCACCATACTCAACATCATTACCCAAGGTTCTGAGATATTGCTAAATAGGTTACACCGGAGGTACTCAAACTGGGATATGACTCTGATCAACCAATCCTAAGAGACTATGGAGTAGTAACACATGATCCTGATAGACGGAAGAGAAAGCCTAGTTCCTTAACCCTGTAGGAAAGATAGGATGACTCAGATCAGAAGGCATGAGGCATAAGGAGTAAAAATAGCCTTACGTTCCCTTCCACAATCAATTCCCCTATATAGCTAAAGAATTTCTAGACTCAACTTCGACCAGGTTGGCTTGGTAATCCTACAGGCAGTCAGGCTCTGATACCAAAGCTGTCGGGACCCTGGTTCTAAGTCACACCGATCTAGCATGTAACACCTCATATCACTTTGCGGCCTCACGCACGGTAACCCCACGGGTGTGGCCTTACCATGGCCCGGGACCGTTTGCGCCTTTTGGCTCACGTATATGATAGTGTCGCTAGCATCCATATGACAGAGAACCCGGGCCGACATGGCTAGTCGTGAACCCAAAGCGGCACAGACCTATGGAGACAGGCATACATGAATCACATCGAGCATGTCGGTCAACAGCGTATGAGTCCGGGCTGTAGCACTGGCTAACAGGACTCCGGAAATCACCGCATGACATTTCCCCGAAGGGACAGACATAGGAACAAAGTGGAACACATGCCGGCCAGTCAAGTGTTCTGAGCAGTAGTGCTGGGCTAGCAGGACTCCGGTGAACCGGGCTGTAGCGGACTACTATGGCTCAAGGAAGCAATAGACTACATTTCCCCTTAAGAGAGGCTGCTAAGGACAAACAACCAGATTGTCGGATCCCACACATAGCAATACACGTCACACGTACGCATAACATGCAAGTATGTGATGTACAACATGGCATCACAACATAACGCAATTCATATAGATAAAGGCTCAGAAGAGCCACATAGCATAAATACAAATAGGGGTCACATGACCCATCATTCAGAGCATACAAGCAACGGAAGCATTACATGTCTGAGTACAGACAACTACAAAAGAAAAAGGCCGAGAAGCCTGACTATCTACAAGTCCTTCCAAGGTACAAGATCGTAGCTGAGGTAACAAGCTACTCGTCGAAGTCCAAGCAGTACTACTAGTGAGACAGATGTCTCACCTGCAAAACATAAATAAAGCAAACGTGAGTACAAAGGTACTCAGCAAGACTTACATCAGATCCTTTCATACATGCATTTGTATCAAGAAGGTAATGTGGGGTTTAGTTGCAGCAAGCCAGCTTTGACTCAGTGGCTATCCTGTTCTACGACAATGAGGAACTTCTTTGAGGTGAGGCAGCGCACACGAGTCCACTAATCACCACATCAATACACTACTATGGATTCATCCCCGTCTCTCCTACGAGAAGGCCATCCATAGCACTCACACTTATCTTGAGCATTTTAGAGTATCCACTTCAGGTTGTCTATGTACCACGTAAGCATCCAAGAAGTCCATAACCGAGGACACAGCTATTCGAATAGATCATGATAACCCTGCAGGGGTGTACTTCATCACACACGCTCTCACCACTTATCACCATATACCCGTCATGTATCTCGGCAACCTTCAAGCGGAAGCCTGGCGAGGGTGTCGGCCATGACCTAACTAACCACGCAAGACTCTAATCCAGGTTTATCACCTATTTGGGTTCCATCCGCAAGGAGATCCTGCCGGGGTGTCGCTCACGGCCCCAAATGATGTGAGCAGGGTTCCCAAGCCCACCATCCGGGTGCCACTTGGTACACTATGCCACCGTGCCACCTGTGCCTAGTCTGTCCTAAGCCCACCCTGTCGGGTGCCACTCGGTAGAAAAATAGCACTACCTACAAACACCAGAAACTATTTGCAACTCCTGGACAAGATCAAGGCGGTTAATAAGTCGATAGGGCTTGGAGCGTCCGGAGCCCAATGTGTGGTAGTAGCTAGTCATTGGACAACTTGCACAGAACTCAGTTCTTAAGGACGGTCCCAATGAGACAACCCACCATGTACTCCTACAGGGCCTCTCACCGCTACCTTTACCAAATCGTGTTCACACGCTTAACTCTCAGCACCAGAACATATCATAACATTCCAATTCATTCCCGATGAATCAGACCTGACACAACTCTAAGCAATAGCAGGCATGCATGGTAGGAACACAACATGGCTCAAACAACTCCTACACATGCTCGTGGGTTTTAACTATTTACTGTGGCAATGACAGCTCATGCAGAGGAATGGGTTCAACTACCGCAGCATAAAGTAGCGGTTGAATCGTTGTTGTCCTAATGCAATAAATGAGAGCAGGAGCGAGAGAGTAGGATTGTATCGGAATGAACAAGGGGGGTTGCTTGCCTGGTAGATCAACATGGGGCACTACTCCACTGATAGGTACTCTCGAACACTTTCCAGAGCAGGACCTATCGAGAAGGGACGGTGTCAGAAATCAAGACACAAACATATGCAACATTATGATGCATGAACATGGTAATAATGTTATGATTTGCACTAATGCATCTAGCCACAATTTAAATGAAGTCCATATGGACAAGGGTTCACATGCAAACTCCATATTTAGCATTTAAAATGCCATTATCATTTTTTCACTTATACAGCATGTATAGATGGTTTGTCATGCATGAAAATGGTACAGATGGATAGATTGAATTTTTCTGATAATTTTTCATATATAAATTATTTCAATCTGAGCTACGGTTGAATTTCTATGAATTTTTGAAGTTTGTATCAATTTCTGGAATTCTCTGAATTATTTAAAATCCAGAAAAATCATTATTGCGTCAGCATGACGTCATGCCTGCATCAGCAGGTCAACGGAGTTGACCAGGTCAAACCTGACATGTGGGGTCCACACGTGAGTGACTGGTTAGTTAATAGAGTTAATTAGATATTAAACTAATCCTAACAAAAACATTAGCAGGGCCGGGCCCCACCTGTCATTGACCCTGGGTGGTCAAACCCCAGGTCAACTGGGGGGTTAGACCGGTCAACCCCACCGGCGTTTAGCCGCCGGCGAGGCCGAACGCGGCGGAGGGGCTCGGGATCACCGTTCCGGTGACCAAAAGGACGGCGGAGAGCACCGGGGCGTAGCCCGTGCTCTTCCGCATCTAGTGGGGTAGATAGGAGGAGGAGGGGTGGCCGGAGCTCACCGGAGCGAGGCTCGCGGCGGCGGCCGGAGCACGGCCAAGTGCGGGCGAGGGCTGTGGTGCATGGGGAGGCGAGCGGAGAGGCTCTACGGCCTCCTGGCGTCACCAGGAGCACGGCGACGCGCGCGGGTGCGGCTGGCTCGGCCCCTGGCCACTGTGGCGCCATGGCCGGCGGCGAGGTGCTACGGCTTCGGTCGAAATGGCGGCTGCGGTGATCGAGAGGCAAGGGGAAGAGGGGCAAACGACGATGGAGCTCACAGCGGTCATAGAGGGCGTCGAAGCGGGCTCGGGGAAGGCCAGACGGCGACGTACGGGCGCCGGCGATCTCGGGCGCTCGCGGTCGAAAACGGCGGCAACGAGGTCGAGGTAGGGCGTCCCCAGCTGCGTGGCTTGACGAAGACGAAGAAGGAGACAGGCGAAGCTCTAGGACACAGCAGCGATGCGCGGGGAGCACAGTGGGCACGGATATGGCGAGCGGCGGCGACGGCAGCGCTCGGGCAAACGGGAGAGGGAGCACCAGGGAAGAGGAGAGAGCTCGAGGGAGTGAGAGAGGGCCGAGGGGGATGCGTGGCGTCGTCAGGGGCCTCCAGCAGCGAGCGGCACTACTAGGAAAAGGCCTACTAATGGCGCACCAGTTTTGCCTACTAATGGCGCATCACTGGTGCGCCATTATTAGCATGCCATTAGTATTTTTTACTAATGGCGCACCACTGGTGCGCCATTAGTATCTGGTATACTAATGGCGCAACACTAGTGCGCCATTAGTATAGGCTACGGTGCGCCATTAGTACAGGCCACTGGTGCGCCATTAGTATAGACCATGGTGTGCCATTAGTATTTTTGAATTTTGAAGGCGGGAAAATAGTAGTGGCGCACCGTCTAATCCCCACTGTGCGCCATTGCTATTTTTGAATTTTGAATTTGGATCTGGATCGCGATTTTTTTCCCATTTTTTGCTCATTTTTTTGCACGATATTATTTCAAATTTTGTTCCCGTTTTTGGATCTTGTACGTTCTTTTGCCGTGTTCTTTTGCCGGAGAGGAGGAGGAGGAGGTGACTGGAGAGGCGCTCGCCTACATCGCCGGAAAGGAGGAGGAGGTCGCCGGAGAGGATTTCACCAGAGCATCGGAGAGGAGGAAGGAGAAACCATGAGGAGATGGGAGGAGAGGAGGGAGGAGGAGCTCACCGGAGATGAGGGAGGAGGAGCTCACCGGAGAGGAGGGAGGAGGAGCTCACCGGAGAGGAGGGAGGAGGAGCTCACCAGAGAGGAGGGAGGAGAAATCGTGAGGGGAGGGGAGGGGAGGAGAGGAGGGAGGAGGAGGTCGCCGGAGAGGAGGACGGTAGTATGGTGGAAGAGAGAAGGGAAGATGGAGTGGAGGAGAGGAGGAGATGGAGGAGAGGAGGAGATGGAGTGGAGGAGAGGAGAGGAGGGGATGGAGTGGAGGAGAGGAGAGGAGGCGGGAAGATACTAATGGCGCACCATGGGCAGGTGCGCCATTAGTATTTTATTTATTTTTTTGACTTATTTTGAATTTTGAAGGCGGGAAGATACTAATGGCGCACCATGGGCAGGTGCGCCATTAGTAACTTTTTTTTATTTTGTTGACCTATTTTGAATTTTGAAGGCGGGAAGATACTAATGGCGCACCATGGGCAGGTGCGCCATTAGTAAGTTTGAATTTTTTTGCCTCTCGAGATCTTAAAAGCCTTGTATCTTTTTTTGTTAGGTTTTTGAGGATTTTGAAAATGTTTAACGGGGTTCCCCATGTTAAATTCGGATTTAACTTTTCGAGTAGATGATTTTTCATATAAAAAACTTTTTCATCCGAGTTAGTATGCAAAAGTTATGCCCATTTTTACAAATTCTCGAGAGATTTTGCAAATGAAATCGAAATTCATAATTGCAAATTTTCCCAACAACTAGACCACATATCACATGGGAAACTTATTTTCTTTTATTTTTTTGACATTTTCATCATTTTCTTTTAATTTTTTTTAAACTGAAAAGGCGATCCACGGGGGGGGGGGGGGGGGGGGGGGGGGGGGGTGCATTCGGTGGAAGTGGTGGCCAAGTTACTAATGGCGCACCGTGGCATGGTGCGCCATTACTAGTTCAACTAGTAATGGCGCACCACTCCCACGGTGCGCCATTAGTAGTTTTGAAAAATTTTAAATTTTTTTTTACTAATGGCGCACCGTGGACGTGGGGCGCCATTAGTGTCTACCACACTAATGGCGTACCAACACATGGTGCGCCATTAGTATATAGTAATGGCGCACCACATGTCTGGTGCGCCATTAGTGTCAATTCCCTCTATAGCCCTTTTCCAAAGTAGTGCGGGGAAGCAGGAGGTGGCCGGCGCGTGCTCGCGCGCCTCGGGCACACGCCCTGTCCTCCTGGCGAGAGGTCAGGGACGACTGGCGTCGGCCAGCTGGCTGGGCTGGCCTGCTGGGCCGCTGGGCTGCCAGGTAGGAGGCCTAGGTAAGGGTTTTTCCTTTATTTGTTTTCTTTTCTAATTTCCGACATTTGTTTTAAATTAATAAAAATACTAAATCAATTAATTTTCTTCTGACAATTTTTGCAGGGGCCTAAGGGATTATTCCAAAGCCCCTCACCAAAATTCAGAATTACTGGACAATATTTCATATATATAAAAAAAATTATCCAACGCAAATAATTACTGGATTAACTCCAAAATGTCCAAAATAAATATTTATGAGCTCCTGAAAATATTGGTTTGATTTTTACCTCTCACCAATATTATCAGAGAGTAACATGAACATTTTCCTGGACCTTTTTGGAGAAATTTTTATCTGGATTATTTCTAGAAATGATTCTGAGGGTTTCACAAATCCCCATTTCAAATTATCAGAGAGTAACATGAACATTTTCCTGGACCTTGCTCAACCACGGAGCGCTCTTCAGTCATCCTGTAATCATAGAATTGCTCCATGATGTACATCTCAGTGCCAGCATCTGAGACCCCAAACTTGGCCTCGAGTGCATCCCACATATCTTTTCCATTATCAATTGACGCATAAGCATCAACTATGTTCTCACCAAGAACACTCAAGAGAGCAGCCTTAAACAGAGTATCCATTTTATGAAAAGCTTGTGCCTGTTGAGCATCAAGCTCTCCTTCAGGTTTGCCGAGAGTGGCGTCATAGCAACTCATGGTTTGAAACCATAAGACTGCTCTCACGCGCCACCTCTTATAGTGGATACCCTCAAACATAGGAGGTCTCATGGAAGCAGCAAAACCACTTGGGATAAATTGCCTATAGTAAGGTTTTTGGACTGTTGGAAATATGAGCAATTTACCGAATGATTTTATTAACAGAAATACTAGATAAAGCATGACTAATATAGTAGAGATAAAACAAGTCATGCGTTCTGACAGAGAGAAGGAAAATAGCTTCTGCATATATGAACCATAGCCTATCATATCTAAAGCAGACAGAATAGCAAGTAGCATATATGAAGTAGAACCTAACATGTGTAGGACAAGGACTAGAACAAGGAACTGTGGCAGAACCTTTAACAGGAAAGACAAGAACACGTACGGGACAGCAGCAGCAGAAGCGCTGGACTTGCGGTCGGTGTCCTCGCCTGCCATGTCGTCGTGGAGGTCATGGACGTCGGGGAAGAAGTCGTCGTCAGGGAAGTCGTCGTCGGTGACCAGATCGTCCGTGATGAAGCAGCCAGTAGTCGCGCTGAGCGCTCCCCAAAAACCTTATCACCCTTCTCCCGTACAGGACTCAAAAGGTGCAGTTTCGGAGGCCTACTGTCCCGACCAGCGGTGCACGCCGCAAGCCGGGATGGGGAAGATCATAGCAGCAGCGCAGTGCTCAGGAACTTGTGGCGAGAGGAGGAAGAGATTCTGGTGCACCCCTCTGAGAGGGGCGACCTCCCTTTTATAGGCGCAAGAGAAGGAGGCAAGAGGCTGCGCCGGGAGCTAAAGGGAACGCGGGAGATGAAACGAACAGATAGCAGCCGAAGAGTGCAGCGTTCGTATTCAATATCCACTATAGCAAAAACTTTCTAGCTCCCGAGTGACCTTTCGTATACCCGTCGTGCGTGGCAAAAATTTAGACATCGGCTCGGCTCATTCCCGCAACCCGCAACCCGCGGCGCGTCGTGACGAGGCGTGGCGTGGCGAGGCGGGCGGCAGAGGAGGAGCGCGCGTGGATATCCCTCTTGTTCTCATGCTCGTACAAGTGGGGAGAGAACCTCCCTTATAAGGAGGTCCAACTCCCACTCAACTAGCAATGTGGGACTAAACTTTTGTTCCACCTCTTGCCTTGCACAAATGGGCTGTGTGGGCCTCTAGGATTTATTAGGAATTTCTGAAACTGCTATTGGGCTAGGCCCAAAATAGACAAAATTCCAGCAATCCCCCACCAGATCCCAGAGGCACACAAAAATTTGCCTTTGGTTCCAAGACATTGTTTTATATACCGGTACTGAAGTGGAGACTGTTAAGTTGAACTTCCACCTAGAACTCTATGCTACACTAGTAAGCAACTTGAACAGTGGACTGGGCCTGGAACTGCAAGTTTTCTGCGAATCTAGCTTCACATAAAGTGAATACATAACTGCTCGTGGCCTTCACATAAGATGGTAAGATGGTCTGCTTGCAAGACTTCCAAGAAACAGCGCCACCTCCATGAGTGAATGCATAACCGCTCGTGGCTTTATCTCATCAGCATCTGAGATCCATTTTGAGTCACTATACCCTTCAAGCACCTTTGGATGCCCGGTGTAGTGAATTTCATAATTTGCAGTGCCTTTCAATAACGCAAACTTCTCTAGAGCTTTCCAAATGCCATCTTCCTTGGTTTTGAAACAAACCGACTCAGTTTGCTAACAAAAAGAGATGTCAGGTCTTGTAGCACTGGCTATACATAAGGCGCCAATAATGAGATACTTCATTGGTCTCTAGCCAATTCTTCGAATTCTTTCGAAGCAACACACTAGCATCATATGGTGTTGGAGAGGGCTTGCAGTCACTATAGCCAAAGCGACTCAAGATCTTTTCCACATAGTGAGATTGAAGCAATGTAATCCCACCATCATCGTCTCTCAACAACTTGATGTTCAGAATGACATCAGCCACTCCTAAATCCTTCATCTCAAAACAACGAGATAGGAAATCCTTGACCTCCTTAATAACATTCAGATTTGTTCCGAAAATCAGTATGTCATCAACATACAAGCACAGGATAACTCCCTCGCCCCCACCATGGCGATAGTACACACATTTGTCAGCTTCGTTCACAACAAAGCCTGCAGCTGTTAAAGTTCTTTCAAACTTCTCATGCCACTGTTTGGGTGCTTGCTTAAGTCCGTACAAAGACTTCAGCAACTTGCACACTTTCCCTTCCTGACCATCTAGTACAAACCCATCTGGTTGTTCCATATAAATTTCCTCGTCCAACTCTCCATTTAGGAAAGCAGTCTTAACATCCATTTGATGAACGAGAAGACCATGCGAGGCAGCTAGTGAAAGTAGAACTCGAATAGTGGTCAGTCGAGCCACAGGTGAGTAAGTATCAAAGAAGTCTTCACCTTCCTTTTGGGTATAACCCTTAGCCACGAGCCGAGCCTTGTACTTTTCAATAGTACCATCAGGCCTAAGCTTCTTCTTGAATACCCATTTGCATCCTATAGGTTTGCACCCATAAGGACGATCAGTTATCTCCCAAGTTTCATTTGCCAAGATGGAATCCATCTCGCTACGAACCGCTTCCTTCCAGTAGTCAGCATCTTCAGATGCATAGGCCTCTGAAATAGAACTGGGAGTGTCATCTATGAGATACACAAGAAAATCATCACCAAAGGACTTTGCAGTCCTCTGTCTCTTGCTCCTAGTAGGAACTTCATTGTTCTCCTCCACAGGACTTTCAAAGTGTTCCATCGAAATGGTAGGTTCGGTAATTGTAACTGGTTCCTGATTCGATGAACTAGGCATCTCCTGATTAGATGAGGTAGCCATATCCTTCATGGGAAAGATATCTTCAAAGAAAGTCGCATCATTCGACTCCATGATCGTACCGACATGCATGTCAGGTACCTCAGATTTTACAACCAAGAATCTATAGCCAATGCTATGAAAAGCATATCCCAGGAAAACACAATCCACAGTCTTTGGTCCATTGGTCCAAGCTTCCGCTTCTTTGGAATTGGAACATTGACTTTCGCCAAACAACCCCATGTTCGCAGATAAGAGAGTTTTAACCTTTTCTTCTCCCATTCCTCGAATGGAGTTATCTCTTTGTTCTTTGTGGGGACTCGGTTCAGGACATGACATGCTGTCAATATCGCCTCCCCCCACCATGCCTTGGAGAGACCCGATGTATCTAACATGGCATTAACCAAATCAGTTAGAGTACGGTTCTTTCTTTCGGCCACCCCATTTGACTGAGGTGAGTAGGGAGGAGTCCTGTCATGGATTATACCATGTTCCGCACAAAAAGCATCAAACTCAGTGGAAAAATACTCTCCACCACGGTCGGACCTAAGCCTCTTGATTTTTCGATCAAGTTGGTTTTCCACTTCAGCTTTGTAGATCTTGAAATAGTTCAAAGCCTCATCCTTAGATTTCAGAAGATACACACGGCAGTATCTAGTGGAGTCATCAATTAACGTCATGAAATATTTCTTTCCACCTTTTGTCAACACACCATTCATTTCACATAGATCTGAATGTATGAGCTCTAGTGGTGCAAGATTTCTTATTTCCGCAGTCGTGTGAGACTTACGAGGTTGCTTAGCTTGCACACACACTTGACACTTAGATCCCTTGACAGTGGTGAAACTAGGGATTAAGTTCAACTTCGCTAGTCGCGACATGCAACCAAAGTTAACATGACAAAGACGTGAATGCCACACATTGGATTCACTATTGTTGCAAATATGATTAACAACTTTTTTCAAATGTCTGATAAGGATAAATGAAACAAGCCTCCTGACTCATAGCCTTTACCAACAAAGGTTCCATACTTGGATATTACAAATTTATTCGACTCAAAGACAAGCTTGTAGCCATCTCTACACAAAAGAGATCTGATAACAAGATTTTTATTGACGAAGGGGACATAATGCACGTTCTTCAGCCGCACGATCTTCCCCGAAGTAAACTTCAGATCGACCGTGCCAACACCACGAACAGAAGCACTTGAACCGTTGCCCATCAGCACAGTTGAAGTCCTTGCGGTCTGATAAGACAAAAACATGGAAATATCACCGCATACATGCACATTAGCACCCGTGTCAATCAACTAATCAGGAGAATGACATACTGAAAGAATAGTGGGAAATATACCATACCCAGCATCCTTCATGTCAGTGTCTCCAATGACAACATTAGCGGTCTTGCCGCCTTTCCCAGGATTACGCTTGTCATAGCGATTAGGGCAACTAGGAGCCCAATGATCAGGATCCCCCCACACATGACAAGCACCTTTCTTCTTGCCATTCTTCTTCTTGAAGTTCGTGTGTTGCACAGCCTTGTTCTTCCCATCAAACTTTGCTTTACCATCAAACTTGCCCTTGTTCTTGAACTTGTGGGGCTGGAAGTTCTGCTTCTGTACCACATTGGCACTAGATCCTCCCTCAATACCTCGAGCACGTGTGTCCTTTGCTCTCGCCTTTTCTTCCACATCAAGAGTGCCAATGAGATCCGGAACGGAAAACTCCTACCTCTTATGCTTCAGTAAGGTAGCAAAGTTCCTCCACGAAGGAGGAAGCTTAGTGATGATACCTCCGGCAACAAACTTGTCCGGTAGCATACAACTGAAGTGCTCAAGTTCTCTAGAAAATGACTGTATCTCATGAGCTTGCTCAACCACGGAGCGCTCTTCAGTCATCCTGTAATCATAGAATTGCTCCATGATGTACAGCTCAGTGCCAGCATCTGAGACCCCATACTTGGCCTCGAGTGCATCCCACATATCTTTTCCATTATCAATTGACGCATAAGCATCAACTATGTTCTCACCAAGAACACTCAAGAGAGCAGCCTTAAACAGAGTATCCATTTTCTGAAAAACTTGTGCCTCTTGAGCATCATGCTCTCCTTCAGGTTTGCCGAGAGTGGCGTCATAGAAACTTATGGTTTGAAACCATAAGACTGCTCTCACGCGCCACATCTTATAGTGGATACCCTCAAACATAGGAGGTCTCATGGAAGCAGCAAAACCACTTGGTGTAAATTGCCTATAGTAAGGTTTTTGGAATGTTGGAAATATGAGCAATTTACCGAATGATTTTATTAACAGAAATACTAGATAAAGCATGACTAATATAGTATAGATAAAACAAGTCATGCGTTCTGATAGAGAGAAGGAAAATAGCTTCTGCATATATGAACCATAGCCTATCATATCTAAAGCAGACAGAATAGCAAGTAGCATATATGAAGTAGAACCTAACATGTGTAGAACAAGGACTAGAACAAGGAACTGTGGCAGAACCTTTAACAGGAAAGACAAGAACACGTACGGGACAGCAGCAGCAGAAGCGCTGGACTTGGGGTCGGTGTCCTTGCCTGCCATGTCGTCGAGGAGGTCGTGGACGTCGGGGAAGAAGTCGTCATCGGGGAAGTCGTCGTCGCCGACTGGATCGTCTGTGATGAAGCAGCCAGTAGTCGCGCTGAGCGCTCCCCAAAAACATTATCACCCTTCTCCCGTACAGGACTCAAAAGGTGCGGTTTCGGAGGCCTACTGTCCCGACCAGCGGTGCACGCCGCAAGCCGGGATGGGGAAGATCGTAGCAGCACCGCAGTGCTCAGGAAATTGTGGCGAGAGGAGGAAGAGATTCTGGTGCACCTCTGTGAGAGGAGCGGCC
Organism: Triticum urartu; assembly: GCF_003073215.2. NCBI lineage: Eukaryota > Viridiplantae > Streptophyta > Magnoliopsida > Poales > Poaceae > Triticum > Triticum urartu. The sequence goes on along the minus strand of NC_053028.1, from coordinate 37,028,206 downwards.
TCCCTTTTATAGGCGCAAGAGAAGGAGGCAAGAGGCTGCGCCGGGAGCTGAAGGGAACGCGGGAGATTAAACGAACAGACAGCAGCCGAAGAGTGCAGCATTCGTATTCAATATCCACTACAGCAAAAACTTTCTAGCTCCCGAGTGACCTTTCGTATACCCGTCGTGCGTGGCAAAAATTTAGACATCGGCTCAGCTCATTCCCGCAACCCGCGGCGCGTCGTGACGAGGCGTGGCGTGGCGAGGCGGGTGGCAGAGGAGGAGCGCGCGTGGATATCCCTCTTGTTCTCATGATCTTACAAGTGGGGAGAGAACCTCCCTTGTAAGGAGGTCCAACTCCCACTCAACTAGCAATGTGGGACTAAACTTTTGTTCCACCTCTTGCCTTGCACAAATGGGCTGTGCGGGCCTCTAGGATTTATTAGGAATTTCTGAAACTGCTATTGGGCTAGGCCCAAAATAGACAAAATTCCAGCAGATCCCACCAGATCCCAGAGGCACACAAAAATTTGCCTTTGGTTTGAAAACACTGTTTTATATACCGGTACTACAGTGGAGACTGTTAAGTTGAACTTCCACCTAGAACTCTATGCTACACTAGTAAGCAACTTGAACAGTGGACTGGGCCTTGAACTGCAAGTTTTCTGCGAATCTAGCTTCACATAAAGCCTTGACCGATACGTGGCTACCGTGGGTCTTCCCCGCGGGTGGAGCTTATGCGTCATACTCCGTGACCTTTCATGAGTTTACTAGAGACAACCCTACTCTCATAGATTACGACATTTGACAATCAGACTCATATAGGTGTGTTCTTCAAAAGATGTTCTGCAGGATAACATCTCTGCTTAAATAAGCCACTTAGAACACATTAAGATATACATCAACCTGCCATGCAGATAAGGAGAGTATTGCATCTTCATGGAGTGGTATTGTGAATAATAAGGATACTCTCATCTTAGTTGACCAACAGCTTGCCTTCCACATCTAATTCACGGGATCTTCGATCACAAAGAATAGGTTACCACTGTGAACAACTCATATTGTGGGTCTCATACCCATCTCCCTCGATGCATTATCTATCACATTACGTGATAGACCCTTAGTAAAAGGATCTGCCAGATTTTTAGACGATTGAATATAATCCAACGCAATAACTATGGAGTTTTTCATTTTCCTGACAGACTTTAACCTTCTCTGAACGTGTCTTGATGCCTTCATGTTTTCCTTTGAACTGCTCACTTTCATGATCACAGTTTGATTGTCGCAGTTCATAAGGACACCCGGTACAGGTTTCTAAACAACCGGCAAGTCATTCAAGAGCCGGCGAAGCCAATCTGCTTCAACCGTAGCTGTATCTAGTGCTGTGAGTTCTGCTTCCATTGTTGACCTCGTTAAGATGGTCTGCTTGCAAGACTTCCAAAAAACAGCGCCACCTCCATGAGTGAATACATAACCGCTCGTGGCCTTTATCTCATCAGCATCTGAGATCTAGTTTGAGTCACTATACCCTTCAAGCACCTTTGGATGCCCGGTGTAGTGAATTCCATAATTTGCAGTGCCTTTCAAATAACGCAAAACTCTTTCTAGAGCTTTCCAATGCACATCTCCTGGTTTTAAAACAAACCGACTCAGTGTGCTAACAGCAAAAGAGATGTCAGGTCTTGTAGCACTGGCTAAGTACATAAGCGAGCCAATAATCTGAGAATACTTCAATTGGTCTCTAGCAATTCGTCGATTCTTTCGAAGCAACACACTAGCATCATATGGTGTTGGAGAGGGCTTGCAGTCACTATAGCCAAAGCGACTCAAGATCTTTTCCACATAGTGAGATTGAAGCAAAGTAATCCCACCATCATCGTCTCTCAACAACTTGATGTTCAGAATGACATCAACCACTCCTAAATCCTTCATCTCAAAACAACGAGATAGGAAATCCTTGACCTGCTTAATAACTTTCAGATTTGTTCCGAAAATCAGTATGTCATCAACATACAAGCACAGGATAACTTCCTCGCCCCCACCATGGCGATAGTACACACATTTGTCAGCTTCGTTCACAACAAAGCCTGCAGCTGTTAAAGTTCTTTCAAACTTCTCATGCCACTGTTTGGGTGCTTGCTTAAGTCCGTACAAAGACTTCAGCAACTTGCACACTTTCCCTTCCTGACCATCTAGTACAAACCCATCTGGTTGTTCCATATAAATTTCCTCGTCCAACTCTCCATTTAGGAAAGCAGTCTTAACAACCATTTGATGAACGAGAAGACTATGTGAGGCAGCTAGTGAAAGTAGAACTCGAATAGTAGTTGTTGGAAATATGCCCTAGAGGCAACAATAAATTAGTTATTATTATATCATATTTCATTGTTCATGATAATCACTTATTATCCATGCTAGAATTGTATTGATAGGAAACTCGGATACATGTGTGGATAAATAGACAACACCATGTCCCTAGTAAGCCTCTAGTTGACTAGCTCGTTGATCAATAGATGGTTACGGTTTCCTGACCATGGACATTGGATGTCGTTGATAACGGGATCACATCATTAGCAGAATGATGTGATGGACAAGACCCAATCCTAAGCCTAGCACAAGATCGTGTAGTTCGTTTGCTAAAGCTTTTCTAATGTCAAGTATCATTTCCTTAGACCATGAGATTGTGCAACTCCCGGATACCGTAGGAGTGATTTGTGTGTGCCAAACGTCACAACGTAACTGGGTGGCTATAAAGGTACACTACAGGTATCTCCGAAAGTGTCTGTTGGGTTGGCACGAATCGAGACTGGGATTTGTCACTCCGTGTAAACGGAGAGGTATCTCTGGGCCCACTCGGTAGGACATCATCATAATGTGCACAATGTGACCAAGGAGTTGATCACGGGATGATGTGTTACCGAACGAGTAAAGAGACTTGCCGGTAACGAGATTGAACAAGGTATCGGATATCGACGATCGAATCTCAGGCAAGTACAATACCGCTGGACAAAGGGAATTGTATACGGGATTGATTGAATCCTCGACATCATGGTTCATCCTATGAGATCATCGTGGAACCTGTGGGAGCCAACATGGGTATCCAGATCCCGCTGTTGGTTATTGGCCGGAGAGTTGTCTCTATCATGTCTGCATGGTTCCCGAACCCGTAGGTTCTACACACTTAAGGTTCGGTGACGTTAGAGTTGTTATGGGAAATAGTATGTGGTTACCGAAGGTTGTTCGGAGTCCCGGATGAGATCCCGGACATGACGAGGAGCTCCGGAATGGTCCGGAGGTGAAGATCGGTATATTGAACGAAGGGTATTGGAGTCCAGAATTGTTTCGGGGGTACCAGGTGATGACCAGCGTGTCCGAAAGGGGTTTCGGAGGCCCCGGCAAGCGTTGGGGGGCCTTATGGGCCAACAGGAGAGGGCACATCAGCCCACTAAGGGGCTGAGCGCCCCTCCCACCCCATCTCACGTAACCAGGAGAGGTGGGGGCGCCACCCCTAGGGCAGCCGCCCCTCCCGGCTTGGGGGGCAAGTTTCCTAGGGGGTGGGGGCGCCCAAACCCATCTAGGGTTTCCCCTGTGGCCGCCGCCCCTCCCCTAGGGAGCCTCCCCCTCCTCCCTTCCCCTATATATAGTGAAGGAGAGAGAGGGCAGCCGCACCCTTCCACTGGCGCAGCCCTCTTCCTCCTCCAACACCTCATCCTCCTCCGTAGTGCTTGGCGAAGCCCTGCCGGAGAACCACGAGCTCCATCACCACCACGCCGTCGTGCTGTCGGAGTTTTCCCTCAACTTCTCCTCTCACCTTGCTGGATCAAGAAGGAGGAGACTTCTCCCAACCGTACGTGTGTTGAATGCGGAGGTGCCGTCCGTTCGGCGCTAGGATCATCGGTGATTTGGATCACGGCGAGTACGACTGCATCAACCCCGTTCACTTGAACGCTTCCGCTTAGCGATCTACAAGGGTATGTAGATGCACCCTCCTTCCCCTCATTGCTAGATTACTCCATAGATTGATCTTGGTGACGCGTAGAAAATTTTAAATTTCTGCAACGATCCCCCAACAGTGGTATCAGAGCCAGGTTTATGCGCAGTTTCTATGCACAAGTAGAACAAAAGTTGTTGTGGGCGTCGATTTTGTCAATTTACTTGCCGTTACTAGTCTTATATTGATTCAGCGGCATCGTGGGATAATGCGGCCCGGACCGACCTTACACGTACTCTTACGTGAGACTGGTTCCACCGACTAACATGCACTAGTTGCATAAGGTGGCTAGCGGGTGTCTGTCTCTCCCACTTTAGTCGGATTGGATTCAATGAAAAGGGTCCTTACGAAGGGTAAATAGAAATTGGCATATCACGTTGTGGTTTTGGCGTAGGTAAGAAACGTTCTTGCTAGAAACCTATAGGAGCCACGTAAAAAACTTGCAAACAACAATTAGAGGACGTCTAACTTGTTTTTGCAGCATATGCCGTGTGATGTGATATGGCCAAAAGGATGTGATGAATGATATATGTGATGTATGAGATTGATCATGTTCTTGTAATAGGAATCACGACTTGCATGTCGATGAGTATGACAACCGGCAGGAGCCATAGGAGTTGTCTTAATTTATTTATGACCTGCGTGTCAACATAAACGTCATGTAATTACTTTACTTTATTGCTAAAGCGTTAGCCATAGTAGTAGAAGTAATAGATGACGAGACAACTTCAAGAAGACACGATGATGGAGATCATGATGATGGAGATCATGGTGTCATGCCGGTGACAACGATAATCATGGAGCCCCGAAGATGGAGATCAAAAGGAGCAAAATGATATTGGCCATATCATGTCACTATTTGATTGCATGTGATGTTTATCATGTTTTACATCTTATTTTCTTAGAACGACGGTAGCTTAAATAAGATGATCCCTCACTAAAATTTCAGGAAAAGTGTTCCCCCTAGCTGTGCACCATTGCGAAGGTTCGTCGTTTTGAAGCACCATGTGATGATTGGGTGTTATAGATTCTAACGTTCGAATACAACGGGTGTAAGCCAGATTTACACACGCAATACACTTAGGTTGACTTGACGAGCCTAGCATGTACAGACATGGCCTCGGAACACGGAAGACCGAAAGGTCGAGCATGAGTTGTATAGAAGATACGATCAACATGAGGATGTTCACCGATGTTGACTAGTCCGTCTCACATGATGATCGGACACGGCCTAGTTGACTCGGATCATGTTTCACTTAGATGACTAGAGGGATGTATATCTGAGTGGGAGTTCATTAAATAATTTGATTAGATGAACTCAATTATCATGAACATAGTCTAAATTGTCTTTGCAAATATGTTGTAGATAAATAGCTCACGTTGTAGCTCCTTGTTTCAATACGTTCCTAGAGAAAGATTAAAGATATTGTAAGCAATGATGCGGACTAGGTCCGTAGTCCGAGGAGTGTCCTCACTGCTACACAAAAGTCTTACGTCTTTGATGCACCGCTCGATGTGCAAACCCCTACAACATCGTCTGTGGATGTTGTGAACACCTGACAGACACGTCCTGATGACTACTTGATAGTTTAGTGCACCATACTTTATGGCTTAGAATCGGGATTCCAATGACGTTTTAAACGCCATAGAACATATGAGATGTTCCAAGAGCTGAAATTGGGATTTCGGGCTCATGCCCATGTTGAGAGGTGTGAGATCTCTGACAAGTTCTTTTGCCAACAAGATGGAGGAGAATAGCTCAGCTAGTGAGCATGTGCTCAGAATGTCTGGGTGCTACAATCACTTAAATCAAGTGGGAGTTAAACTTCCAGATAAGATAGTGATTGATAGAGTTCTCTAGCCACTATCACTAAGCTACTAGATCTTCGTGATGAACTATGACATGCAAGGGATGGAGTTGATCCAGGAGCTGTTCGCGGTGCTTAAGACCGCAAAAGGTAGAAATCAAGAAGGAGCATCAAGTGTTGATGGTTTAACAAGACCACTGGTTTCAAGAAGGGCAAGGGCTAGAAGGGAAACTTCATGGATGGCAAACCAGTTTCCGCTCCAGTGAAGGAACCCAAGGTTGAACCCAAACCCGAGACTAGGTGCTTCTATTGTAAGGGGAACGGTCATTGGTAGTGGAATTACCCCAAATGCATGGTAGATTAGAAGGCTGGCAACTTCAAAGTATATACGTGTTATTAATGTGTACCTCACTAGTACTCCTGGTAGCACTTGGGTATTGGATACCGGTTCAGTTGCTATTATTGGTGAGTTGAAGCAAAAGCTACGGACTAAAAGGGGACTGGCTAAGGGCGAGGTGACGATGTGTGTTGGAAGTGTTTCCAAAGTTGATGAGATCACCATCGCACGCTCCAACTGCCTTTGGGATTAGTATTGAACCTAGATAAATGTTATTAGGTGTCTACGTTGAGCATGAATATGATTAGATCATGTTCATTGCAATACGGTTATTCATTTAAATTAGAGAATAATGGTTATTCTATTTACATGAATGATACCTTTCATGGTCATGCACCCTATGTGAATGGTTCATTGAATCTCGGTCGTGGTAATACACTTCACGCCAAAAGATGTAGAGTTAATAATGATAGTACCACTCTCTCGTGGCACTGCCGCTTAGGTCATATGGGCGTAAGATGCATGAAGAAACTCCATGTCGATGGATGTTTGGAGTCACTTGATCTTGAATCACTTGACACATGCGAGCCATGCCTCATGGGCAGGATGACTAAGATCCCATTTTCAGGTACAATGAAACGGGCAAGTGACTTGTTGGAAATCATGCATGCTGATGCGTGTGATCCAATGAGAATTGAAGCGTGCGGTGGATATCACTATTTTCTCATCTTCACTGATGATTTGGGTAGATATAGGTATATCTACTTAATGAAGCACAAGTCTGAAACGTTTGAAAAGTTCAAGCGATTTCAGAGTGAAGTTAAGAATCATCATAACAATAAGATCATGTTCCTACGATCTGATCAAGAGGGGATTTTCTGAGTTATGAGTTTGGCAATCACTTAAGACATTGTGGAATTGTTTCACAGTTGAAGCCACCTGGAACACCACTGGGTAATGGTGTGTCCGGACGTCGTAATCGAACCCTATGAGATATGGTGCGATCTATGATGTCTCTTACCGATTTACCATTTTCATTTTGAGGTCATGCGTTAGAGACAGCTGCATTCACTTTAGATAGGACACCATCTAAAGTCCGTTGAGATGACGTCATATGAACATTGGTTTGGCAAGAAACCAAAGTTGTCGTTTCTTAATGTTTGGGGCTGCGATGCTTAAGGCTTCAGCCGGAGAAGCTCGAACCCAAAGCGGACAAACACATCTTCATAGGATACCCAAAGGTGACAGTTGGGTATACCTTCTATCTCAGATCCGAGGGAAAATTGTTTGTCGCTAAGAACGGGTCCTTTCTTGAGAAGGAGTTTCTCTCGAAAGAATTGAGTGGGAGGAAGATAGAACTTGATGAGGTTGTCAAACCTTTACTTCAACCAGAGAGTGATGCGACACAGAAAGATGGTTTCTGTGGTGCCTACTTCTGTTGAGGAGGAAGTTAATGATAATGATCATGAAGCTTCGGATCAAGTTGCTATCGAACCTCGTAGGTCGACAAGGGTATGTACTACTCCTGAGTGGTACGGTAATCCTGTCTTAGATATCATGTTGTTAGACAACAATGAACCTACAAGCTATGGAGAAGCGATGGTGGGCCCGTATTCCGACAAATGGTTAGAAGCCATGAAATCCGAGATATGATCCATATATCAGAACAAAGTATGGACTTTGGTGGACTTGCCCGATGATCGGCAAGCCATTGACATAAGTGGATCTTTAAGAAGAAGACGGACGTGGGCGGTAATGTTACCGTCTATGAAGCTCGACTTGTGGGAAAGAATCTTTTCACAAGTTCAAGGAGTTGACTACGATGAGAATTTCTCACCCGTAGCGATGCTTAAGTCCGTCGGAATCATGTTAGCATTAGCTGTATTTTTCGATTATGAAATCTTACAGATGGATGTCAAAACAAGTTTTCTTACCAGTTTTCGTAAGAAAAGTTGTATGTGATACAATAAAAGTTTTTTGTCGATCCTAAGGATGTTAAAAGGTATGCTGGCTCCAGCAATCCTTCTATGGACTAGAGTAAGCATCTCGGAATCGGAATATATGTTTTGATGGAGTGATCAAAGCTTTTAGATTTATACAATGTTTGTTAGAAACTTGTATTTACAAGAAAGTGAGTGGGAGCACTACAACATTTCTGATAGGTATATGTGGATGACATATTGTTGATCCGAAATAATGTAGAATTACTAGAAAGCATAAACGGTTGTTTGAAGAGTGTTTTTCAAAGGAAGACCTGGATAAAGCTGCTTACATATTGGGCATCAAGATCTATAGAGATAGGTCAAAACGCCTGATGATACTTTCAAAGAACGCACACCTTGACATGTTTTTGAAGGAGTTCAAAATAGATCAGTCAAAGAAGGGGTTCTTACCTGAGTTGTAAGGTGTGAAGTTGAGTAAGACTCAAAGATTGACCACGGCAGAATAAAGAGGAAGGACGAATGTCGTCCCCTATGCTCTTGTCATAGGCTCTATACGGTATGCCATGCTGAGTACTGCACCTGATGTGTGCCTTGCCACATGTCTGGCAAGAGGGTACAAAGGTGATCTAGGAGTAGATCACCAGATAGTAGTCAAAATTATCCTTAGAGGAATAAGGAAATGTTTCTCGGTTATGGAGGTGATAAAGAGTTCAACATAAAGAGTTACGTCGATGCAAGCTTAACACCCATCCGGATAGCTCTGAGTAGAGATAACCGGATACGTATAATGGAGAAACAATTTGGAATAGCTCCAAGTGGAACGTGGCAGCAATATCTACGATATAAAGTTTTGTGAAATACATAGGGATCTGTATATGGCAAGACCCGTTGACTACAACCTCTCTCACAAGCATAACATCATCAAACCCAGAACTCATTGAGTATTAATCACATAGTGATGTGAACTAGATTAGTGACTCTAGTAAACTCTTTGGATGTTGGTCACCTAGCGATGTGACCTGTGAGTGTTAATCACATGGTGATGTGAACTAGATTATTGACTCTAGTGCAAGTGGGAGACTGTTGGAAATATGCCCTAGAGGCAATAATAAATTAGTTATTATTATATCATATTTAATTGTTCATGATAATCGCTTATTATCCATGCTAGAATTGTATTGATAGGAAACTCAGATACATTTGTGGAGAAATAGACAACACCATGTCCCTAGTAAGCCTCTAGTTGACTAGCTCGTTGATCAATAGATGGTTATGGTTTCCTGACCATGGACATTGGATGTCGTTGATAACGGGATCACATCATTAGGAGAATGATGTGATGGACAAGACCCAATCCTAAGCCTAGCACAAGATCGTGTAGTTCGTTTGCTAAAGCTTTTCTAATGTCAAGTATCATTTCCTTAGTCCATGAGATTGTAGGAGTGCTTTGGGTGTGCCAAACATCACAACGTAACTGGGTGGCTATAAAGGTACACTACAGGTATCTCCGAAAGTGTCTGTTGGGTTGGCACGAATCGAGACTGGGATTTGTCACTCCGTGTAAACGGAGAGGTATCTCTGGGCCCACTCGGTAGGACATCATCATAATGTGCACAATGTGACCAAGGAGTTGATCACGGGATGATGTGTTACCGAACGAGTAAAGAGACTTTCCGGTAACGAGATTAACAAGGTATCGGATACCGACGATCGAATCTTGGGCAAGTACAATAGCGCTGGACAAAGGGAATTGTATACGGGATTGATTGAATCCTCGACATCGTGGTTCATCCGATGAGATCATTGTGGAACATGTGGGAGCCAACATGGGTATCCAGATCCCGCTGTTGGTTATTGGCTGGAGAGTTGTCTCGGTCATGTCTGCATGGTTCCCGAACCCGTAGGGTCTACACACTTAAGGTTCGGTGACGCTAGAGTTGTTATGGGAAATAGTATGTGGTTACCGAAGGTTGTTCGGAGTCCCGGATGAGATCCCGGACATGACGAGGAGCTCCGGAATGGTCCGGAGGTGAAGATCGGTATATTGAACGAAGGGTATTGGAGTCCGGAATTGTTCCGGGGGTACCAGGTGATGACCAGCGTGTCCGAAAGGGGTTTCGGAGGCCCCGGCAAGCGTTGGGGGGCCTTATGGGCCAACAGGAGAGGGCACATCAGCCCACTAAGGGGCTGAGCGCCCCTCCCACCCCATCTCACGTAACCAGGAGAGGTGGGGGCGCCACCCCTAGGTCAGCCGCCCCTCCCGTCTTGGAAGGGCAAGTTTCCTAGGGGGTGGGGGCGCCCAAACCCATCTAGGGTTTCCCCTGTGGTCGCCGCCCCTCCCCTAGGGTGCCTCCCCCTCCTCCCTTCCCCTATATATAGTGAGGGAGAGAGAGGGCAGCTGCACCCTTCCCCTGGCGCAGCCCTCTTCCTCCTCCAACACCTCATCCTCCTCCGTAGTGCTTGGCGAAGCCCTGCTAGAGAACCACGAGCTCCATCACCACCACGCCGTCGTGCTGTCGGAGTTTTCCCTCAACTTCTCCTCTCACCTTGCTGGATCAAGAAGGAGGAGACCTCTCCCAATCGTACGTGTGTTGAATGCGGAGGTGCAGTCCGTTCGGCGCTAGGATCATCGGTGATTTGGATCACGACGAGTACGACTCCATCAACCCCGTTCACTTGAACGCTTCCGCTTAGCGATCTACAAGGGTATGTAGATGCACTCTCCTTCCCCTCATTGCTAGATTACTCCATAGATTGATCTTGGTGATGCGTAGAAAATTTTAAATTTCTGCAACGATCCCCCAACAGTAGTCAGTCGAGCCACATGTGAGTAAGTATCAAAGAAGTCTTCACCTTCCTTTTGGGTATAACTCTTAGCCACGAGCCGAGCTTGTACTTTTCAATAGTACCATCAGGCCTAAGATTCTTCTTGAATACCCATTTGTATCCTATAGGTTTGCACCCATAAGGATGATCAGTTATCTCCCAAGTTTCATTTGCCAAGATGGAATCCATCTCGCTACGAACCGCTTCCTTCCAGTAGTCAGCATCTTCAGATGCATAGGCCTCTGAAATAGAACTAGGAGTGTCATCTATGAGATACACAAGAAAATCATCACCAAAGGACATTGCAGTCCTCTGTCTCTTGCTCCTGGTAGGAACTTCATTGTTCTCCTCCACAGGACTTTCATTGTGTTCCATCGAAATGGTAGGTTCAGTAATTGTAACTGGTTCCTGATTCGATGAACTAGGCATCTCCTGATTAGATGAGGTAGCCATATCCTTCATGGGAAAGATATCTTCAAAGAAAGTCGCATCATTCGACTCCATGATCGTACCGACATGCATGTCAGGTACCTCAGATTTTACAACCAAGAATCTATAGCCAATGCTATGAAAAGCATATCCCAGGAAAACACAATCCACAGTCTTTGGTCCAAGCTTCCGCTTCTTTGGAATTGGAACATTGACTTTCGCCAAACAACCCCATGTTCGCAGATAAGAGAGTTTTAACCTTTTCTTCTCCCATTCCTTGAATGGAACATTGACTGGGCCTTGAACTGCAAGTTTTCTGCGAATCTAGCTTCACATAAAGCCTTGACCGATACGTGGCTACCATGGGTCTTTCCCGCGGGTGGAGCTTATGCGTCATACTCCGTGACCTTTCATGAGTTTACTAGAGAGAACCCTACTCTCATAGATTGCGACGTTCGACAATCAGACTCATATAGGTTTGTTCTTCAAAAGATGTTCTGCAGGATAACATCTCTGCTTAAATAAGCCACTTAGAACACATTAAGATATACATCAACCTGCCATGCGGATAAGGAGAGTATTGCATCTTCATGGAGTGGTATTGTGAATAATAAGGATACTCTCATCTCAGTTGACCAACAGCTTGTCTTCCACGTCTAATTCACGGGATCTCCGATCACAAAGAATAGGTTACCACTGTGAACAACTCATATTGTGGGTCTCATACCCATCTCCCTCGATGCATTATCTATCACATTACGTGATAGACCCTTAGTAAAAGGATCTGCCAGATTTTTAGACATTTGAATATAATCCAACGCAATAACTACGGAGTTTTTCATTTTCCTGACAGACTTTAACCTTCTCTGAACGTGTCTTGATGCCTTCATGTTATCCTTTGAACTGCTCACTTTCATGATCACAGTTTGATTGTCGCAGTTCATAAGGACACCCGGTACAGGTTTCTAAACAACCGGCAAGTCATTCAAGAGCC
>NC_053028.1:36921417-37014899 GCF_003073215.2 Triticum urartu | reverse complement strand
CATAAAAGAATTCAGAGAAGATTCAAATATTATTCATAGATAAGTTGGATCATAAACCCACAATTCATCGGTCTCAACAAACACACCGCAAAAAGAAGATTACATCGAATAGATCTCCACGAGAGAGGGGGAGAACATTGTATTGAGATCCAAAAAGAGAGAAGAAGCCATCTAGCTACTAGCTATGGACCTGAAGGTCTGAAGTAAACTACTCACACTTCATCGGAACGGCTATGGTGTTGATGTAGAAGCCCTCCGTGATGGATGCCCTCTCCGGCGGAGCTCCGGAACAGGCCCCAAGATGGGATCTCGTGGATACAGGAAGTTGCGGCGGTGGAATTAGGTTTTTGGCTCCCTCTTTGGTCTAATGGGGGTACGTAGGTATATATAGGAGGACGGAGCACGTCGGTGGAGGTCCAAGGGGCCCACCAGGCAGGGGGGCGCGCCCGGGGGGGGGGGGGGGGGGCCCTCCACCCTCGTGACCTCCCCGGAAACTTCTTGGAGTAGGGTCCAAGTCTCCTGGATCACGTTCGGTGAGAAGATCACGTTCCCGAAGGTTTCATTCCGTTTGGACTCCGTTTGATATTCTGTTTCCTCGAAATACTGAAATAGGCAAAAAACAGCAATTCTGGGCTGGGCCTCCGGTTAATAGGTTAGTCCCAAAAATAATATAAAAGTGGAAAATGAAGCCCAATATAGTCCAAAACAGTAGATAAAGTAGCATGGAGCTATCAAAAATTATAGATACGTTGGAGACGTATCAGGCATCCCCAAGCTTAATTCCTGCTCGTCCTCGAGTAGGTAAATGATAAAAAGAGAATTTTTGATGCGGAGTGATACTTTGGCATAATTTCAATGTAAATTTTCTTAATCATGGTATGAATATTCAGATCCGAAAGGTTCAAGACAAAACTTCATATTGACATAAAAATGATAATACTTCAAGCATACTAATTAAACAATTATGTCATCTCAAAATAACATGGCCAAAGGAAGTTCATCCCTACAAAATCATATAGTTAGGCTATGCTTCATTTTCGTCACACAAAGATGTTCCCAACTTCTATACCCCCGATGACAAGCCAAGCAATTGTTTCATACTCAAATAATCTCAAACTTTTTCAACCTTCACGCAATACATGAGCGCGAGCCATGGACATCGCACTATGGGTGGTATAGAATATGATGATGGGGATTGTGTGGAGAAGACAAAAAAGGAGAAAGTCTCACATCAACAAGGCTAATCAATGAGCTGTGGAGATGCCCATCAATTGATGTTAATGCAAGGAGTAGGGATTGCCATGCAACGGATGCACTAGAGCTAAGAATGCTTAACAAAAGAAAACTAGTGGGTGTGCATCCAACTTGCTTGCTCATGAAGACCTAGGGCATTTTGAGGAAGCCCATCGTTGGAATATACAAGCCAAGTTCTATAATGAAAAATTCCCGCTAGTATGAACAAGACAACTTATGAGACTCACTATATGAAAATCATGGTGCTACTTTGAAGCACAATATATGAGACTCACTACATGAAGAACAAGGTGCTACTTTGAAGCACAAGTGTGGAAAAAGAGATAGTAGCATTGCCCTTTTTATTTTCTGTTTTTTGGGCCTTTCTTTTTTTCTTTTTGGCCTTTCTCTTTTTTTGATTGGGCAATGCTCTAATAATGATGATCATCACACTTCTATTGATTACAACATAATGATTACAACTCGATACTAGAACAAGATATGACTCTATATGAATGCCTCCGACGGTGTACCGGGATGGTGCAATGAATCAAGAGTGACATGTATGAAAAATAATGCATGGTGGCTTTGCCACAAATACGATGTCAACTACAAGATCATGCAATGGCAATATGACAAAAGTAAAACATGTCATGATGATGATGATGATGGAAGTTGCATGGCAATATATCTCGGAATGGCTATGGAAATGCCATGATAGGTAGGTATGGTGGCTGTTTTGAGGAAGATATAGGGAGGTTTATGTGTGAAAGAGCGTATCATATCACGGGGTTTGGATGCACCGGCGAAGTTTGCACCAACTCTCAATGTGAGAAAGGGCAATGCACGGTACCGAAGAGGCTAGCAAATGGCGGAAAGGTAAAAAGTGCGTATAATCCATGGACTCAACATTAGTCAAAAGAACTCATATACTTATTGCAAAAATTTAGAAGTCATCAAAAATCAAGTACTACACGCATGCTCCTAGGGGGATAGATTGGTAGGAAAAGACCATCGCTCGTCCCCGATCGCCACTCATAAGGATGCACAAGCCAGGTACACTTCATGCTTCAAATTTGTTACACAACTTTAACCATACGTGCATGCTACGGGACTTGCTAACTTCAACACAAGTATTTCTCAAATTCACAACTACTCAACTAGCACGACTATGATATTATCACCTCCATATCTCAGAACAATTATCAAGCATCAAACTTATCTTAGTATTCAACCCACTAAAAAGAAAGTTTCACATATCTTGAATACCAAGTATATTAACATTAAGCAAATTACCATGCTATTAACGACTCTCAAAATAATCTAAGTGAAGCATGAGAGATCAAGTTTCTTTAAAACAAACCACCACCATGCTCTAAAAGATCTAAGTGAAGCACTAGAGCAAAAATTATCACGCTCAAAAAGATATAAGTGAAGCACATAGAGTAAACTATCAAGCTCAAAAGATATAAGTGAAGCACATAGAGTATTCTAACAAATTTCAATTCATACATGGCTCTCTCAAAAGGTGTGTACAGAAAGGATGATTGTGGTAGACTAACAAGCAAAGACACAAATAATACAAGACGCTCCAAGCAAAACACATATCATGTGGTGAATAAAAATATAGCTCCAAGTAAAATACCGATGGAAGTGGACGAAAGAGGGGATGCCTTCCGGGGCATCCCCAAGCTTTGACTTTTTGGTGTCCTTGGATTATCTTGGGGGTGCCATGGGCATCCCCAAGATTAGGCTCTTGCCACTCCTTGTTCCATAATCCATCAAAAGAATTCACCCAAAACTTGAAAACTTCACAACACAAAACTCAATAGAAATCTCGTGAGCTCCGTTAGAGAAAGAAAACAAAAGACTACTTTAAGGTACTGTAGTGAACTTGTTCTTTATTTGTATTGGTGTTATACCTACTGTATTCCAACTTCTCTATGGTTTATAAACTATTTTACTAGCCATAGATTCATCAAAATAATCAAACAACACACGCAAAACAGAATCTGTCAAAAACAGAACAGTCAGTAGTAATCTGTTACTAACGCAAACTTCTGGAACCCAAAAAATTCTACCAAAATTAGACGACCTGGGAAATTTGTGTATTGATCAGCAGCAATTGGAATCACTATTTTATCACGTTCTGGTGATTTTTGACAATTCGGGCACTGAGCGCAAAGATTCTGGAAATTACAGCAAGATCAAATAACTATCTTCCAAGAAGATCTAATAGGTTTAACTTGGCACAAACACTAATTAAAAGATAAAACCACATCTAAACAGAATCTAGATGGATTATTTATTCCTAAACAGAACCAAAAACAAAAAACACAAAATAAAATTGGGTTGCCTCCCAACAAGCGCTATCGTTTAACGCCCCTAGCTAGGCATAAAAGCAAGGATAGATCTAGGTATGGCCATCTTTAGTAGGCAATCCATAAGTGGCTCTCATGATAGATTCATATGGTAATTTTATTTTCTTTCTAGGAAAGTGTTCCATGCCCTTCTTTAAGGGAAATTGGAATTTAATATTCCCTTCCTTCATATCAATAATTGCACCAATCGTTCTAAGGAAAGGTCTACCAAGAATAATAGGACATGAAGGATTGCAATCTATATCAAGAACGATAAAATCTACGGGCACATAATTCCTATTTGCAACAATAAGAACATCATTAATTCTTCCCATAGGCTTTTTAATAGTGGAATCCGCAAGATGCAAGTTTAGAGAGCAATCATCAAAGTCACGGAAATCTAGCAAATCACACAAAGCTTTGGGGATAGTAGAGACACTAGCACCCAAATGACACAAAGCATAAAACTCGTAATTTTTAATTTTAATCTTAATTGTAGGTTCCCACTCATCATGGAGTTTTCTAGGGATAGAAACTTTCAACTCAAGCTTTTCTTCATAAGATTGCATTAAGGCGTCAACAATGTGTTCGCTAAAGGCCTTATTTCCACTATAAGCATGAGGAGAATTTAACACGGATTGCAACAAGGAAATACAATCAATTAAAGAGAAATTTTCATAGTTAAAGTCCTTGAGATCCAAAATAGTGGGTTTAGCAATATCTAGATTTTTATTTCTTTCAATCCCTTTTTTATCAATTTCATCATCAGGATCTAAAAACTCAGAATTCTTAGAACGCCTTCTAGGTAAGGGAAGATCATAATCAGATTCATCAAGATTCACATTGCAAAACAACGATTTAATAGGGGACACATCAATAACTTTCAGATCTTCATCTTGATTTTCATAGGATTTAGAAGAACACGCTTTAATAAAGGCATCTTTGTAAGCATGCATCCTAGCGGTTCTTTCTTTGCACTCATCAATGGAAATTCTCATGGCTTTGAGAGACTCATTGATATCATGCTTAGGAGGAATAGATCTAAGCTTTAAAGAATCAACCTCAAGAGAAATTCTATCAACGTTCCTAGCCAAATCATCAACTTTAAGCAATTTCTCTTCAAGCAAAGCATTGAAATTCTTTTGCGAATTCATAAACTCTTTAACACTACTCTCAAATTCAGAGGGCATCTTATTAAAATTTCCATAAGAGTTGTTGTAGGAGTTTCCATAATTATTAGAAGGATTACTAGGATAAGGCCTAGAATTAAAATTCCCTCTATACGCGCTGTTACCAAAACTATTCCTACCAACAAAATTCACATCCATAGATTCATTATTATTCTCAAGCAAAGTAGATAAAGGCATATTATTGGGATCAGAAGAAACACTCTTAACAAATAAATTCCTAAGTTCATCCATCTTTTCACTCAAAACATTGATTTCTTCTATAGCATGCACTTTTTTATTAGTAGATCTTTCAGTATGCCACTGAGAATAATTGACCATAATATTATCTAGGAGTTTAGTAGCATCTCCTAAAGTGATTTCCATAAAAGTGCCTCCCGCGGCCGAATCTAAAAGATTTCTAGAAGCAAAATTCAATCCAACATAAAATTTTGTATAATCATCCATAAGTTCAAACCATGAGTAGGACAATTACGTAGCATTAATTTCATTCTCTCCCAAGCTTGTGCAACATGTTCATGATCAAGTTGCTTAAAATTCATAATATCGTTCCTAAGAGAGATAATCTTAGCGGGAGGAAAATACTTAGAGATAAAAGCATCTTTGCACTTGTTCCAAGAATCAATACTATTTTTAGGCAAAGATGAAAACCACACTTTAGCACGATCTCTAAGCGAAAAAGGAAATAGCTTCAATTTAACGACATCATTATCGACATCCTTTTTCTTTTGCATATCACATAAATCAACAAAGCCATTTAGATGAGTAGCGGCATCTTCACTAGGAAGGCCGGCGAATTGATCTTTCATAACAAGATTCAACAAAGCAGTATTGATTTCACAAGATTCAGTATTGGCAAGAGGAGCAATCGGAGTGCTAAGGAAATCACTGTTATTGGTATTGGTGAAGTCACACAATTTGGTAGCATCTTGGGCCATCACGACAAGCAAGCAAACTAACACACGAGCAAACAAAAGGCAAAGGGAAAGAGAGGGCGAATAAAACGGCAAGGGTGAAGTGGAGAGGCAAATGGCAAATAATGTAATGCGAGAGATTAGGGATTGTGATGGGTGGTACTTGGTATGTTGACTTTTGCGTAGGCTTCCCTGGCAACGGCGCCAGAAATGGCTCGTTGACGGGAGAGTAAATCTTGACTTGACTTGGCGTAGGCCTCCCCGGCAACGGCGCCAGAAATGGCTCGTTGACGGGAGAGTAAATCTTTACTTGACTTGGCGTAGGCCTCCCCGGCAACAGCGCCAGAAATCCTTCTTCTATGTCTCGAGCTAGCGTTGGTTTTCCCCGAAGAGGAGGGGGTGATGCAGCACAGTAGCGTAAGTATTTCCCTCAGTTTTTGAGAACCAAGGTATCAATCCAGAGGTCACGCGCAAGTCCCTCGTACCTGCACAAAACGGTAGCAATGTCGCAACCAACGCTTAGGGGTTGTCAATCCCTTCACGATCACTTACGAGAGTAAGATCTGATAGAGATAATATTTTTGGTATTTTTGGTATAAAGATGCAAAGTAAAAAGTAAAAGAAAAACAAGTAAAATAAAGTAATGGAGATTGATATGATCAGAATAGACCCGGGGGCCATAGGTTTCACTGGTGGCTTCTCTCAAGAGCATAGATATTCTACGGTGGGTGAACAAATTACTGTTGAGCAATTGATAGAATTGAGCATAGTTATGAGGTTATCGAGGTATGATCATGTATATAGGCATCACGTCCGTGACAAGTAGACCGACTCCTGCCTACATCTACTACTATTACTCCACTCATCGACCGCTATCCAGCATGCATCTAGAGTATTAAGTTAAAAACAGAGTAACGCCTTAAGCAAGATGACATGATGTAGAGGAATAAATTCATGCAATATGATAAATACCCCATCTTGTTATCCTCGATGGCAACAATACAATACGTGCCTTGCAACTCTTTCTGTCACTGAGTAAGGACACCGCAAGATTGAACCCAAAGCTAAGCACTTCTCCCATTGCAAGAACTACCAATCTAGTTGGCCAAACCAAACAGATAATTCGAAGAGACTTGCAAAGATAACTCAATCATACATAAAAGAATTCAGAGAAGATTCAAATATTATTCATAGATAAGTTGGATCATAAACCCACAATTCATCGGTCTCAACAAACACACCGCAAAAAGAAGATTACATCGAATAGATCTCCACGAGAGAGGGGGAGAACATTGTATTGAGATCCAAAAAGAGAGAAGAAGCCATCTAGCTACTAGCTATGGACCCGAAGGTCTGAAGTAAACTACTCACACTTCATCGGAAGGGCTATGGTGTTGATGTAGAAGCCCTCCGTGATGGATGCCCTCTCCGGCGGAGCTCCGGAACAGGCCCCAAGATGGGATCTCGTGGATACAGGAAGTTGCTGCGGTGGAATTAGGTTTTTGGCTCCCTCTCTGGTCTAATGGGGGTACGTAGGTATATATAGGAGGACGGAACACGTCGGTGGAGCTCCGAGGGGCCCACGAGGCAGGGGGGCGTGCCCGGGGGGGGGCACCCTCCACCCTCGTGACCTCCCCGGAAACTTCTTGGAGTAGGGTCCAAGTCTCCTGGATCACGTTCGGTGAGAAGATCACGTTCCCGAAGGTTTCATTCTGTTTGGACTCCGTTTGATATTCTGTTTCCTCGAAATACTGAAATAGGCAAAAAACAGCAATTCTGGGCTGGGCCTCCGGTTAATAGGTTAGTCCCAAAAATAATATAAAAGTGGAAAATAAAGCCCAATATAGTCCAAAACAGTAGATAAAGTAGCATGGAGCAATCAAAAAGTAGATACGTTGGAGACGTATCAACGCACAACCAAGGATGATGCATGTCCGGTTTAAATATGCTTGGCATGGCAAAGTGCACAAACAAAACTACAAATTAAGTGGAGCTCAATATGCAACGAGTTGCATATTGACGAAACTCCACAACAATCATTTAGTTCACTCTTGTTTATGTACCCAACATATTAAATGTTGTTAAACATGGCAAGAGGTGAAACATAAAGAAACTATCTATTTAGGCAAGTTTAAATGAGGCCGGAAACAACAGACAACAATTCCGGAAAAACCCCTATTTTGAATTTGCTATTGTTCTGCCCTGAATCATATTTTAGAGTTGTTAAACATGCAAAGTAAGTGCACCATGTTAATCTATGCATTTTTCTAGACAAGTTTCATATATAGCTTATTTAATTCGGAGCTATGGTTATTTAGTTATGAAATGAATCATTTTAACATGCTATTTAAGCAAATTTAAGAAAACATCAATTTTAAACATTTTAACATGGTTGAAAGTGACTTATCATGAAAGTACATGAAATTCTAAGCATTTTACATATATGACATGTTTCATTTGGATGCATGGATATTTAGATATGAGCAATGCAATTTTAATGGCATTCCTGAAAATATGCATGCACTAGATGTAAGACAAAAACACAAAATGAAAAAAAACGTTGCAGGCCGAATGCAATGTTGAGACGATAACTAGGATGACTGTGTGTTTGTGTGAACAGAGGGGCATCAGCGTTAGATGAATAAGGACAAGGGCTTGATCTTGGGGAGGCAAAAATTGGTGTAAAAAGGGCAGCGGCCGGGTGCAAACTGGCTAGTCTAACCAGTAGCAACAGAAGTGCACTTGATATAATTCGCAGCCAAATTGTAACTGAACTAAGAGTCGAGCAAACCTGACAGAAAATAACAGAAAACAAGATGAAAAAGAAACAGGGGGATTTGATCCCCAGACCCCTTGGTAGAATAGTGGCTGCTCTAGCCACTGAGCTAGCTGTCTCCTTATGATACGAAGCGAGATCGGCCGAACAAATAGCATGTGCATCTCGCAACCAGGACTAAAACTGAAGCGTGCGCATGGACAGGGACTCGCCGGCGACGGGAGCCAACAGCAACAGCTCCGTGGTTGTAGAGGACTGGCGGGGGTGCAGAAACGTGCTAGGCTGCGTGTGGTGGAGCAACGATGCGAGGTTGTGCGTGTGCAAGGGGCCGAGCAGAGGAGCTAGCAAAGCTGCTACCATGGCGCTCATGGAGATCGAACTCCTGCCCGCGTGGATCAGGACCTAGAGGACGAAAACAAGCGCTAGGTAAAGGCCAGGAGGGTGAAGGCCTCACGGTGGGTAGGATGGTGTAGTCGATCGCGCTCGGGGACGAACGAAGGCAACGAGGGAAGGTGTTGACCGGCGCTGTCCATGAAGTAATAGGAAGTAGGGAGAAGACGATGATGAACTTGGTGACGTAGTGCAGGTGACCTAGTGCGGGGAAGACACCTGAACAGACGTAGCGGACGCCGAGAAAGACGATGGACATGTCGAAGACGAGCTTGACGCCCTCCGTCTGCGAGTACGACGCCGGATGCCAGCGGGGTTTTCTCTTGGGTGCTCTGTTCTTGCCAAAGAAGAAGAACCAGAGGAAGCAGAGGCCTTGTAGCAGCGTCGAGAGGGGGAAGAGGGAAACCCTAGGGCGCGGGGCTGAGGCTTTATGGGGGGAGGTGTGTGATCGGGGCTGCCCTCGTGGGCATGTGCGCTCGGCCTGGGTGTTTTTACTATGAGGAGAGGAGGAAACAAGAGGAAGGAGAAAGGTGAGGAAGAGACAGACCTCCAGGTGGGGTCGACCTGGTTGAAACGTGGAGTTTCACCACGGGAAGGCTCGGTGGCTGCAGCGCTGGGTTGCTGGGCCGGATGGAAGGAGAGGCCCATCGAGTAGCCGAGGTAAGGGCCTTTCCCTCTCTTTTAATTTTTCTGTTTATATGAGTAAACAGTCAATAATGGGGAATGTCCAGGGGTTTTTGGTCAGGAATATGAGATATATAAATATATATCTGGAACCCTGGATTTATGCACTATTTGATAAAAGTGATTTGGCAATTTTAGATATAGAAAGATAATTCACGTTTGAATTTAATTCAAACTTGAGCCATTTTTGAACCCTACCAAAGCAACTACAAAATGGATGAATTTTGGCAGACAGGGTGTAGACAAGGTGAATGATTATCAGAAAATAAGTGAACATTAATGGAGGAGGGAAAAATGTCACTTGCAAAAGAATCATGAAAGAAGAAGGAAGGAAGATGTGATGATGCGTGGCCAAGGTTTGAGAGAGAGATGGGAAGGGGTGATGCACACACATCAACTAGAGCAACACACAACATGTATAAGGGGCAATGCACAAGATGATCATGGCAACAACATAATGCAATATGACAATGAGATGGGCATGGCAATGCAATATAATCAAATGAGATGAGCATGGTGCAAGAAGCAAAGATATGACAAAGCACTCAACATGATCATGGTATCAACATAGAGGAATAAAATATGCAAAATAATTATGATAATGCAACAAACAAAATAAACACACAACAACAACAACTAAAATAAAGGAAGGCAACTGGAGCATCGGTCTCGGGGCGTCACAACACTCCTCCACTTACAAGAGATCTCGCCCCGAGATCTAAGGATGGCACCGGAGAGAAGCGGAAGAGGAAGAGGTAAAACAGAGCTGCTTCTTTGAAAAACGAGTGAAACCACAAACCTTAAGAGGTTGAAAACTTGAAATAAGAACACATCAGAGTTGAACAAAGTTGAGAGCACTCCGGTAGAAAAGAGAAACAAGGAACACCATGTGAACCTTGGAGGTTGCAAAGCTATGAATGACGAGCACAATGGACAAGAAGGATTTGAAACCACTTTGGTTGAACCGAGATAAACAAGGAACAAGGAAGAACAAATTCGAACAGCACTCCGATAGAAAGGAGATGCAAGACTTGATAAGATGAAATAACTCGAATGAAAACACAACACTCCGGCTAAATGGATAAGCAAGGAAGAGAACATGATATTTAACAAAATGAGATGATGGGTCAACGAGAGCAACATCACAATGCCTAAGGAACAAATGTAAGAATGGAATCAAAAGAACGGAGAAGAAAACAACATGTTCTTCCTGAAATGAATTTAAGAGAGCATCCTTAAAAAGAAGGATTGAACGGAGTTGTTGGAAGATCAACACGAAAGGATATGATCCTCATGGGCTTATGGAGACATCTCAAAATTATGAGGTGACAACCAGCCACTACCAAAAGATTGATTAGCTGAGAGGAACGAAGAGATGGAAAAACTTCTTTCACCGCGAGAATAGGAGGAAAACTTGGATCATTGATAAACACCATAATTAGCAACATTCCCAATGGAAGGATTTAGATGAAATATATACCAAGATAACTCCAAGGAAGAAAATGATGGGTTTAAATATCTCATTCCTGACAACTTGTGAATCACCAAACATGAAGGAAAATATCAAGAACGACATAACACCACCTCAAAAGATAAGGTAAGAAGAATTACACTTCGGATGCCAGATGAAGAATGTTTGAACTCCTCAAAACAAAACATTTGTCAAACAACATGTTTATTTCAGAGTATAGCTTGGCGGATCTTAACTTCGAGAGAAATCTTGAAGAACAATTGAAGAATGAAAGGAATCCTTGACGAACCACCATGTAGAGCCTCCATGAAGAACTCTGGTAATAAAAGGATGATAGAAAGAAAGAGAAGTTGAAAACACAAGGTGAAACCTTGCAATGATTAGGTGGAGCTTCATGATGAGATAACCAAGGAAAAATTGGAACTCTGGAAAAGAAAAGATGAATAACTTAGAACCAAGAATTTGTTCCTCATGAACAAACTCTGGAAGAAGGAATTAATTCATCTCGAGGAAATAAGAATAAGAATTATGTTATGCGTATCCCTCACCAATTTAAATTGATGACAAGCAACAGATTTGGCATACTACTTATTCCCATTGAATGGATTAAGGGAGATATAGCGCAAACTTGAGAAGGTCTTGATGGAACCACCGGTGGGATTTGGAAACAATGAATGAATTGATATGATAACGAAGGAAGAAAAATCTTGAATGAACCACCGTAAGAATTGACAATGAACGTAGCAAAGGCACAATTCACCAGGAAGAATTAGAAAATGAATGAAGATACTTGAGAGAATTTAGATACAAGTGAAACGAAGAGATCATGAATTGACCAGACAATAGTTGAGCGATGCACCGGTAAGATTTGGAGAATGAGAGCTGGAAGCTAAGAATGAATAAACGCGAAATGATGGCCTTCGGAGAATCAAACTGAAAAGACTCCTGAATTGCTCCGGATGGGTGAAAAGAATTCTCACAATTGAAAACAATTATGAGAGGATGGCATCAAGCTAGAACCATGAATCTTCAAGAAAACATATATGATTGAAGAGAAACTCTTCTTCGGTCTTCAAATCTGAGAATGACGACGAGAAACACCATCAAGAATTGTTGAGACACTCCAGAATGATTAAAAGAGGAAAGGTTGAGCCAAAGATGAAAATAATTTGAAAGCGATATTGGAGAAGGCAATTGACTGATAAAAATTCATTCTTATGTCAAACTTTAGAAGATTTGAGAATAGCTCCAAGAAAATTAGAAGAGTCAGGTAAGATCCTGGGAAAAGACCTGTAGGTTAGGGCCCACTAAAAAGAAACACCGTTGAAGTGATTTTAAACCGAGAGATTGCACTAGTTAAATCGAATGGCTTGAAAGAGATAACAACATCGAGATAGCTTGAACGGAATTAGGAATGAAAACATGAATCTCCCAAGATATCTTCAGTACTCGAGAACAAATGAATGGCGAGAAGTGGATAATTAAGAGGTGCACCGGCATGAGACAACATTTGAAATGATGAAAGAATATGATAGACAAAGCTTGAATTGAATCCACCGGAGAAATAAAGAATGGAGAATGATGAACTTGAAGCTCCGTTAGTATCTTCCCGAGAATCACCGGATAAGAACAATGACAGAAAATAATGGAGAGACTTTGTCGGCGTTCTGGGAACGGGGGTCCCCTGACTTGCCTGCCTGCGGCGTGGCTCAAAGGGGGCCCAGCACGGCCCGTCTTCATCAACAGAGTCCCAAGACCCTCGCGAGGGGCCAAGCCTCGCGGGGCAGATGACATGGAGCTTCCTCAAGCATGGCCTCATCAGGCTGGCTCGCGAGGAGGCGGAGAGATCAAGGTGGGGTACCTCACGAGGTGCCCGTGATGCAAGCCATGACAACCAAGGGCGCCAGGCTGGCGCCAGCCCGCGTAGTGTCCTCCTTTCCTCTTTGGTGCAAAGGGAGCAAGCGCAGGCGAGAGCATCAAGCAAAGGCACCCGTTTCGGTGCAACGAGACCAAGACCAGTCCAACGGCAGGGAGGAAGTCATTGTGGAGCCCAAGCCAGCGTCACCACCAGAGTCTTTGGGAGGCGAGGACCAACTTTAGTCAGGATAAGTGTACCAGATGTTCCCCTTCAAAATGGCCAATTGTTGGTGCCCTTCCCGCTCAATATTTGGGGAAGAGGCCCAGGGCCTTTGCCTATAAATAGGACTAGCCACCCACAGGGGAGAAGGATGGAGAATCGGCCACCCAGAAACTAGCTAGGACTGCAATCGAGAAGAGAGAGAGAGAGAGAGAGAGAAGGGTGACTGAACTCCTCCTAGCAGTTTGTCGCCCCAGCCAGGAACAGACCCTCGCGAGGCTGTTCTTCCTTGTATAGCTCATCATCATCAGCCCAAGAGGCAATCCACCACACCACACACTGGAGTAGGGTATTACACCACAATGGTGGCCCGAACTAGTATAAACCCTTTGTCTCTTGTGCTGTTCTTTCCATAGATTAGATCTTAGCGAGGCGGAGGGGTGCAGGTAGGTAGAAGGCGAAATCTCCGCGCACACCCCAATGTTCGAACCTCAAGGGTCTGCCGGAACCCGAAATCCGACATTTGGCGCGCCAGGTAGTGGCGCGCCGGAATTCGTCTTCCACCACCCCGTTCTCCTCCGACCATCGCGTCCATGTCTGACACTCGTCGGGCCCGCGCCGAGCGCCGGGCCGCTCTCGCTTCCCGCGTCGCCCAGACGGCTCCTGTCGGCGGGCGTCCTCGCCATTCCCCGTCACCTGCCGTCAATGCCGCCACTGGCCCGGCGGGGGACGAGCGGCAAGCGTCGTCTCAGCATCCGTCCGTGCGGCAAGACTGCCGCACCGCTACTCCCTCGCTCACCCCAGCTGGTTCTTCGTCCCGCGCTCTCCACGCACCCATGGAGGCTCGAGCTGCGCTCATCGTGGCAAACGAGCTCCTGCGCTACCGTCCCGTCGACGACGTCTACGAAGAATGGCTTGACCGCGTCGCCGAGCTCGTCCGCGCCGCAGGGGGCTCTCCTGTGCCGTTCGTTCCGCTGCACCGCACCCCGCCCCGCGTGGGCAACGAAGCTCCGACGGCGCCACGGCCGCCTCCTCCTCAAGAAGGTGCCATGGCTCCAAGGCGCGTGGCCCCTCGGCGGAACCCGCTCCATCAGGTGCCAGCGCGGCAAGAGCAGAGATGCCAAGATGTCCCTCGCCCGCAAGAAGCTGCCCGGGCGCTCCCTACTCCGGCACGTCGCGACCATGCTCCTGCTCCCGCGCGTCAAGACCCCGCGCTGCTCCCAGCTGCAACGCGTGGGGACATGCAAGACCAAGCTCTCCGTCACCCGAGGCCTCCCGTGGCCACAGCAGGCTGCCGCGCCTTCACCACCGAGCTACGCAGTGTCGCGTGGCCCGGCAAGTTCAAGCCAGACCTGCCTCCTCGTTACGACGGCACGACCGACCCTGCGGAGTTCCTCCAGCTCTATGAGCTGGGCATCAAAGCTGCCAACGGAGACGAGAAGGTCATGGCGAACTGGTTTCCCATGGTGCTCAAGGACGGGGCCCGCACCAGGCTCCTCAACCAGGCTCCAGGCACGATCTCCTCCTGGGACGAGATGCGCACCCGCTTCATCGCCAACTTCCAAGGTACTCGCGACCGACCACCCGCCATGAGCAACATGCGCCACATCAAGCAACAACCTGGAGAGACCCTGCAGAAGTACATCCAGCGCTTCAACAACGCACGCCTCAAGATTCCCAAGGTGACCGAGGAGGCCATCATCTCAGCCTTCTCCGACGGCGTGTGTGATGTCAAGATGAAGGAGGAGCTGGCGATGCATGAAGACCTGTGCACTTCCTTGGAGTTGTTCAACTTGGCAACCAAGTGCGCCAGGGCTGAGGAAGGGCGTCTCTCCCTCCTCGAGCTACCTGCCGCAGACCCAGAAGAGAAGAAGCCCAAGGCCAAGGATGTGAAGCGCAAGGGGGCTGCCGTTCTTGCGGCAGAACCAGACACCAAGCGGGGCAGAGATCAGCCCGAAGCTCCCAAGGGCAGTCGATACTGTGTGTACCACGACCTCCACACCCACAACACCAATGAGTGTCAAGAGCTCTGAGCCGTGCGAGAAGGAAGGATCGGCTGTCGCCCTGACCGAGGTGACCGGGGCTACGGTCGAGGAGGAGTAAGGAACGCAGGACGCTGGGAAGACCGCTGCCCGCGCCAGGGGTGGCGCGATCGACCTCGCGAGGATCGCTGGCAAGACCCGCCTCGCGAGGGAGACTGGAGGGATCAGCCTCGCGAGGATCGCCCGCAAGGCAACGCAGGCCTCCCTCCGCTGCCACCGCAGCCAAGGAGAAACAAGGACCGCCATCAGGACGAGGGGGCTGGGGGCTTCTAGGAGCTGCGTGCGATCACCAGCATCCTGGGCAAGGCTCAAGCCCCAGCCTCTCAACGCATCTTCAAGCAATTCGCCCGCGAAGTGAATGCAGTCCTCCCCAAGCTGGAAGCCACGCGCCCTCTCACGTGGTCGGCGTGCCCCATCACGTTCAGCTCAGCGGATCAGCTCAGGTGTGCGGCCACAGCCGGAGTCCTCCCGATGCTGTGTTCCCCAATCATCAGCAACGTGGTGGTCACCAGGACCCTCATCGATGGAGGGGCAGGGCTCAACATCCTGTCCGTGGAAACATTCAACAATCTCCAAGTGCCCTACAACCAGCTTCAGCCAACGAAGCCTTTCTCCGGAGTCACCGACGGCTCCACGGTCCCGATTGGGCAGGTCCGCCTCCCTGTCACCTTCGGGGCACGCGACAACTATCGCACCGAGCTCATCGACTTCGACGTCGCCCACATTCGCCTGCCGTACAACGCCATCCTTGGGTACCCAGAGCTGGCCAAGTTCATGGCCATGACTCACCACGGCTACAACGTCCTCAAGATGCCAGGAAGTGGCGGAGTCATCACGGTGCCCTGTGAAGAGAAGGACGCAGTGTGTTCCCTGGAACAAGCCTTTCAGGCTGCATCACTGGAAGACCCGGATCGCGGAAGCAGGAGGCTTCCCGAGACCGCCCCCAAGAAGAAGAAGACATCGTCCGGCCTGGCCCCTCAGGAGGCAGGCCCCTCAGGGCCCGCGCCTGCCCAGGGGGAACCTCCTTCCATCGCATAGGAAAGCGCGCCCGGCGCCCTCCTCAGGCAGGGCTCGGGGGCTCTCCCTAGAGGGCCACCGACCTGGCTAAGGTCACGAGGGAGGCGCTTGGGCACCACATGGAGGCATGTTTCGAAGCACGTTTCCCTCAAGAAGGAGTAAGGCAAGGAGGGCCGGACCCTCAGGAGTTCGTCAGCAAGGCCATTCAGGAGCTACAGGAGTCAAGAGTCATGAGAGGCGGCCGCCACCTACCAGTTGTGGCTCCCCGTCCAGGCGAGGATGGTGGGCTGGGCGTCCGCGTCGACATACCAGGGCCCAATCGAGCCACCTCTCTGGAGCGCCTCTGGCCCTCGTGAGTGGGGCGCTGCGAAGGTCCACCCCACAGCTATGTTCGCATGCCTTACGGCTTGCTGAACGCGGCTGCCACGCACCAGCGCCTCATGAGGGGCATCATGGAGGCTCAAGAGGCCAGGCGTTCCGCAGCCCTGGCGGAGATGGAGATGGTCCGCGAGGAGCCACGAGCGCCTCCGGAGCCTCCCGAGGCCCCTGGGCCTGGGGGCTCGTGAGGATCGGCTTCTGCAGCCCACCGGGTCAGCTACACCAACACTCCTTCGTCCTCAACATCATTAGGTGACATCTTTCAAGTTTCATTTCTAGCTGGGAGCGCCCCCCCAGGGCTGCATTATTCCCAGGCCGCATGTGTCCGTACCTGTGGCATGTATCCCTTTTATTTCATGTTGTTAGCTTACCTTGTTGGGGGCGCCCCACGGGCTGCATCATCCCCAAGTCGCTCAGGCCTGACCCAGGGGCATGTATCCCTTTTGCGTTTATTTCCGGCTATGCGTTCGACCCACCATGCTTGATTATTTGATGCCTGTCCACGGCATCTCTTCTTCTCCATGCCGACCACTTGCACGTTAAATGGGGGTACCTGAGCATCGCGACTCAGGGCTCTTACTGGCTCTCCAGCCCTCACCCTCTGGCCTTGTCCACGGCATCGCGACCTGGCATACCAGCGATGGCTGAGACTCGCTCGAGGGCCGGGACCCGAGGACGTAGAGCAGAAAGGGGAGCAAAGGCGAGAGGGGAGGGACACGCGAGGACCTCTCCAAGCAACCTCACGCCTGACGATGCACGGACCCAGCGACACACCAGAGAGCGGCCCCTGATTCTCGAGATAAGTCACCACCCGGAAGCACCAGCTACCGTGGAACCATTCCCGCACCTAATGCAATCCTGTGTTAGCGACGCCGCTCTCCTTTCTCACCGAACGACGGCTGCTTGAGCGCCAAAGGGGACCTCCTAAGCATCGCGACTCAGGGGCTCTTACCGGACCCCGGGTCGCTCACCTCCTGGCCTTGACCACGGCATCGCGACCTGGCATACCAGCGACGGCTGAAGCCACCTTGGAACTGGGACCTGTCGGCGCAGTGCACCAAGCCCTCGTGAGGTTCGAAAGGGAGAACTGAGCTAAGATGGAATGAGCAACTCGCACAGTTCTACGACAAGGGTTATATTAACAAAACAGGATCACAGGCACCTTACAAGCCCCCACGGGACGCGTCTTTGATTCCTCGCAGGGAACAGATCCTAAAAGGACGATAACTACACGCGCCCCTGAAAAAGACGCCATCATCAACAGTGGGCCGTCGAGCATCGGCACCAACCCCATCCAGATCAGAGTCGGCGGCGGCCTAACGAGCCCGCCCTACTCCAGGAGCGGCGCCGGCTCGAGGGCTCGTAGCTGTCGTCGCTCGTCTCCGGAGTCGCGAAGAGCTCGCCGGAGTCGCTAGAACCTCCAACGCCTCTGCCGCCTGAGGAGCCGCCAAGGGAGCGGTCGGCGGGCCCAGTCCTCGCCGTAGCAGGGTCACGACCACCTCTCCCGGGGCAGCACTCCAGCCGGCGCCCGTTCGCATCGAAGACCTTGAAGAACATCACCGAAGCACCGTCGTACTCCAAGTCGATCGCGAGGGCGCCTCTTGTCCTGCAAACCCAGGCGATTTCGCTCTAGCCTCGAGTCATGAAGACCTCCCCGGGGAAATGATCACGACCTCTGCCTCTGTCGTGAGGGTGCTGCAGCCGGCGTGCTGCAGCCAAAGCTCCAGGAGCTCTCCCTGCCGGATGATGGAGGCGAAGAAGGGAGGAAGGCGAATCCAAGACTGAGGAGGCATGGTGGTGTGGATCATGAACTCTCGGGAGGAGCCCTCGGTGTGGACCCCAGGGGGGACGACCCACACCTTCGTAACCCGTCGGCGCCGACGGCGGCGCCGCCCGTGGCGATCAGCATCGACTCCTTCAGGGCCCTCGATGTGGGCATACAAGAGAAGCGGGAACCCCGGCGGTGGCCGCTCGCGCCAGGGCCTCGACACCACCTGATGGGCCCCCTCGTCTAGGCCGCGGAGGGTGAGCCGTTTCTTCGGCGGGAGCGCATCTGGTTCCTCTCGGGGAGCCTTTCCCTTCTCTGCCGTCGAGAACCGGCGGATCGGAGCCATTGCAGCAAGACGGAGGAAAGACCGAGAAGAAGGAGAAGCAAGAAGGGATGGACTGGAAGGGCGCGTGCCATTCCGTACTTATGGCCGACGAAGGCCAACCACCGACCTCCACGATCATAGGTAATCATGACCCACTTTGCATGCAGGGACTTGTCCAATCCGTGCAGTTGCCGAGGCGCCGTGGGGAAGTGGAGACGCCCACGCCCAGTCAACCGCCACGCGGCGCCCAAGGCCGCAGGCTGTTAGGGCCCGCGGTGCTTCGCCCTTTCGCCTCCCTGCACGGCCAAGTCCAGGAGTGCCTTGGGCCCGGGGGCTACTGTTGGCGTTCTGGGAACGGGGGTCCCCAGACTTGCCTGCCTGCGGCCTGCGGCGTGGCTCAAAGGGGGCCCAGCACGGCCCGTCTTCATCAACACAGACCCAAGACCCTCGCGAGGGGCCAAGCCTCATGGGGCGGACGACACGGAGCTTCCTCAGGCATGGCCTCATCAGGCTGGCTCGCGAGGAGGCGGAGAGATCAAGGCAGGGTACCTCATGAGGTGCCCGTGACGCAAGCCATGACGACCACGGGCGCCAGGCGGGCGCCAGCCCGCGCAGTGTCCTCCTTTCCTCTTTGCTGCAAAGGGGGAAAGCGCAGGCGAGAGCATCAAGCAAAGGAACCCGTTTCGGTGCAACGATACCAAGACCAGTCCAACGGCAGGGAGGAAGTCATTGTGGAGCCCAAGCCAGCGTCACCACCAGAGTCTTTGGCAGGCGAGGACCAACTTTAGTCAGGATAAGTGTACCAGATGTTCCCCTTCAAAATGGCCAATTTTTGGCGCCCTTCCCGCTTAATATTTGGGGAAGAGGCCCAGGGCCTTTGCCTATAAATAGGACTAGCCACCCACAGGGTAGAAGGATGGAGAATCGGCCACCCAGAAACTAGCTAGGACCGCAATAGAGAAGAGAGAGAGAGAAGGGTGACTGAACTCCTCCTAGCAGTTTGTCGCCCCAGCCAGGAACAGACCCTCGCGAGGCTGTTCTTCCTTGTATAGCTCATCATCATCAGCCCAAGAGGCAATCCACCACACCACACACTGGAGTAGGGTATTACACCACAACGGTGGCCCGAACCAGTATAAACCCTGTGTCTCTTGTGCTGTTCTTTCCATAGCTTAGATCTTAGCGAGGCGGAGGGGTGCAGGTAGGTAGAAGGCGAAATCTCCGCGCGCACCCCAGTGTTCGAACCTCAAGGGTCTGCCGGAACCCGAAATCCGACAGACTTCCTATCAATAAAATGGATACTTGATTAAGGATTCTGGCTCCATGAAGAAAAAAGGGTGGGAGGGTGGGAAAACAAATGCATCTTGGGATGGATGAAACAAACACCATTGAAAAGAAGTGATAATTGATCTTGCAAATGTTGAAGGGATCGGCTTAACTTGAAGAGAAGCACGCCGGTTGAGAAGAAAGTGAGATGACAAACTTGATGACCGAAAGGATTAGCATTCACATCGAAATATGAGAACACCGCTTAGGGAAAGTATGGAATCAACACTTGACATTGAAGCAACTCGAATACCACAACTCAAAACAAAACAAAGGATTTGGCTTGCAGAATAAGCCGGAAACAAACATATGATAGAGATTTACCCAATCCCATATCATGCATCTGTCGGAAAGATATTCTAGGAGCCACTTGAATTCCCACCTATAAACTCCCGAAACTTTCTAGTTATGCAATCTGGTGTTGGGGATACAGGGAGGCACAATATATATCACACAACTGACAAGCCCTACGCTCCACTGTATCCATCCGTCAACACATAACTAAGAAAACTCCAGAAATCATCTACCTCAACCTTCGAAATGCATCCATTATACGAGTTATGGCAATACTCCCAAACTCCCGCCCCAGTACTGGGTGGCGTCGAGGTTATCTCACGACTAACTGCATAAAAGAGATTTTTGATGTCGGCAAACTCAGGTATTCCAGAACTGCAACGATAAAATTGCGACGACAACACCGCGGAGCTCAACTCCCCAGGACACTGCCACAACCCCTAAATGTCAGGAGGCACCAAGAACAATGTTCTCGTCACAAGAATATAGATACGATCCCAAGATACCCGCGTGATCCTAATATTTTAGTGAAATTAGAGGAGAGGAAAGTCAAAACATCTACGTCAGGAGCCCTCACCAGAGCGACGAAGGGACTGAGGAGTAAAAAGAATCATACTCTCCATTATATATAATCCTAAGACTCAAAACATTTTTTCTAGACTCAACAATGTCAGCGATTCGATCAAGCAGGGGGCTCCTAAGTCGGGGATGGCTCTGATACCAACTTGTAATGCCCACGATGCGGCTATATCTCCCACGTGTCGAGGCACGACTTAGAGGCATAACCGCATGGTGGTTTTGTCGCAAGAGGGGTAATTTTCTCACAATCCCATGTACTGAATAAGAAAGGGATAAAGAGTTGGCTTACAATCGCCAAATCACACAAATATGTGTTAAACATACATCATCCAGAGTACAATCAAGGTCCGACTATGGAACCAAAATAAAAGAAGACCACCCCAAATGCTAGATCCCTGATCGTCCCAACTGGGATCCACTACTGATCATCAGGAAACGACACATAGTAACGACCAAGGTCCTCGTCGAACTCCCACTTGAGTTCGGAAGCATCACCTGCACTGGTATCATCGGCACCTGCAACTTTTGGAAGTATCTGTGAGTCACGAGGACTCAGCAATCTCACACCCGCGAGATCAAGACTATTTAAGCTTATGGGTAGGATAAGGTAATGAGGTGGAGCTACAGCAAGCGCTAAGCAAATATGGTGGCTAACATACGCAAATAAGAGTAAGATGAGAAGTTATGCAACGGTCTAAAAGCTATAAGTGATCAAGAAGTGACCCTAAAACTACTTACGTTCAAACATAACCCAAAACCGTGTTCACTTCACGGACTCCGCCGAAAAGAGACCATCATGGCTACACACGCAGTTGATTCATTTTAATTAAGTCAAGTGTCAAGTTCTCCACAATCGGATGTTAACAAATTCCCATCTGCCACACAACCGCGGGCACGGCTCTCGAAAGCTTATACCCTGCAAGGGTGTCCCAACTTAGCCCATCACAAGCTCTCACGATCAACGAAGGATATTCCTTCTCCCGGAAAGACCCGATCAGTCTCAGAATCCCGGTTACAAGACATTTCAACAATGGTAAAACAAGACCAGCAAAGCCGCCCAAATGTGCCGACAAATCCTGATAGGAGTTGCACATATCTCGTTTTCAGGGCACACCGGATGGGCAAGACGTCGGGTTGGCATAGACCCTGGTTGCCCAGGGGGCGCCGGACAACACCCAGTTCGGATCAACACTCAGAGGAGCACTGGCCCAGGGGGGTAAAATAAAGATGACCCTCGGGTCCGCGGAACCCAATGGAAAAGGCTTAGGTTGTTTGGCAACTGTAAAACTGAGGTTGGGCCTTGCTGGAGGAGTTTTATTCAAAGCAAACTGTCAAGGGGGTCCCATAACCCCAACCGCATTAGGACCGCAAAAATCAAGGAACATAACACCGGTGTGACGGAAACTAGGGCGGCAAGAGTGGAACAAAACACTGAGCAAAAGGCCAAGCCTTCCACCCTTTGCCAAGTATATAGATGCGTTAATTAAATAAGAGATATTGTGATATCCCAACATATCCATGTTCCATGATGGAACAACCTGCAAGGCACCTGCAACTAGCAACGCTATAAGAGGGGCTGAGCAAAAGCGATAACTTAGCCAAACAATGGTTTGCTAGGAACGTGGGTTAGAGGCTTGACATGGCAATATGGGAGGCATGATAAACAAGTGGTAGGTAGCGCGACATAGCGATAAAATGAACAACTAGAAAGCAAAGATAGAAGTGATATCGAGGGTAATGGTCATCTTTCCTGAGATCCCGCCAGGAGTAACGACCACTGGTGGGTGTGTCTAGGGCGTTACAAGCCTCTAGTGAAACCTATGGCCCCTGAGTCTATTTTCCATTATATATTTTCAGATCTACAAACCAAAAATACCAAAATTATCATGCTGCAATTTATTTACTTTTATTTTGTTTTACGTTTTAGCAATCTTTTATACCTATATCTATCAGATCTCACCTCAATTGATCGTGAAGGGATTGACAACACCTTTATCGCATTGGGTGCAAGTGTTTGATTGTTTGTGCAGGTGCATAGATTGGAGACTTGCTTGTACCTCCTACTGGATTGATACCTTGGTTCTCTAACTGAGGGAAATACTTTTATCTACTTTGCTGCATCACTCTTTCCTCTTCAAGGGAAAAACCAATGCAAGCTCAAGAAGTAGCACTTCCTATACGCTTCCATCAACGGGCTTTGGTAATCCTTGTTTACTTGTCTCACTACGGGCTGCGAGTCTCCACGGATGATCAACTTCTTGATTCCCAATTCTATTGCAATTCTGAGCCCAGCAAGGAGCCCCTCATATTCTAAAGTGTTATTTGTGGCCTCCTCCCGAGGGAAGTGCATTTGAACCACATACTTGAGATGTTCTCCAGTGGGTACAACAAGAAGCACGCCAGCTCCTGCGCCCTACAATGAGAAAGCACCGTCAAATTACTTGATCCATTCTTGGGGTGCTTCCTTGCCGAGGATAGCTATTTCTGAAATTTCTTCATCTGGGGTGGGCGTCCATTCTGCGATGAACTCTGCTAGTGCCCTGCTCTGCATGGTTGAGGTACTCTCATACTTCAGACCAAAACTTGATAGCTCTAATGCCCATTCAACTTTCTTGCCAGTGGCCTCAGGGTTCCTCAGTATGTGTTGAAATGGGAAACGAGTGACAACTCTGATCTCATGGGCTTGGAAGTAGTGGCGTAGTTTCTTGGAGGACATGACGAGGCCTAAGATCAACTTTTGCACTCTAGAGTACCTTGACCTAGCCCCCTGCAGCAGGGAGCTGACAAAGTACACTAGACATTGAACCATTTTCTTCCTTGTCGTGGTCTTGGAAATTCCTTCGCTAACTTGCTCTTCTTTCTCACGATATGTGCTTGATTTTGCCGTGACTGGTTCAGTTTCTCCTCCGGAGGGAGCGGCTGTCGTAGCCGCTTCTTCATCCGTTTCCCACAGCGCCATCAGCGTTGCACTAATCACTGGATTCGGTGCCGCCAAATATAGCAACAACGGCTCTTGTGGCCTAGGAGCGACTACGGTGGGGGTAGAGGAAAGGTATGCTTTCAGATCTCGCAGTGCAGCTTGTACCTCCGAGGTCCACTTCATTGGCCTTGCCTTCTTCAAAATTTTGAAGAACGGCATGGCACGCTCGGCAGACTTGGAAATGAACCTACTCAACGCAACAACACATCCAGTCAGGCGCCTAACGTCCTTCACAGTCCTGGGCACTTGAATCTGCTCCATTGCTCTAATATTGTCGGGGTTAGCTTCTATCCCTTGGTGAGATACAAAGAAACCCAGGATCTTGCTGAAAGGTACGCCAAACACGCACTTCTCATCATTTGACTTTAGATTGATCTTGCCCAAGTTTGCAAATGTTTCTTCTAAATCTTGAACGAGTATTGATGTCTCCTTGGTTTTGACCACTATATCATCCATGTAAGCTTCTACATTTTTGTGCAACTGTGATCCAAAACCAATTTGCACTACTCTGGCAAAAGTGGATCTAGCGCTTTTTAACCCGAAGGGCATTCGTACAAAGTAGTACATGCCACATGGAGTTATGAACACAGTTTTCTATTTATCTTCCTTAGACATGAATATATGAGGATATCCTGAGTATGCATCCAAAAAGGAAAGCATATCGCACCCAGGAGTGGAATCCACGATCTGGTCAGTGTGTAGAAAAGGGAAAAGGGTCCTTCGGGCATGCTTTGTTCAGATCTGTGAAGTCTATGCAAAGCCTCCATTTCCCATTCCCCTTGCGCACTACCACTAGGTTCGCTAACCATGCTGGGTGCAAAACTCCTCGGACCAAACTAGCTGCTTCAAGTTTCTTGATTTCCTCGGCAATAAATTCCTGTCCTTCCAAAGCTTGCTTTCTAAACTTCTTCTTAATGGGCCGGGCATGGGGATAGACAACAAGGTGGTGCTCAACTACCTCCTTGGGAACTCCGGGGATGTCAGATGGCTTCCAAGCAAACACATTGACAGTCGCCCGCAGGAAGGCAACAAGCATTCTTTCCTATTTGTCAACAAGGGTGGCAGTGATGGTGAACGTACCGTCAATGCCATCCTGCCTTGCCGGGACCTTCTTTGCAGCAGGTGAAACAACCTTAGACCTTTTACTAGTGGAACTCTCCAGTAGGCCGTCACCAGGAGCAGCGCACTCCGGAGAGGCGCGCTTCCTGGACTCCTTGTCGGTGTCCTCACTAGTCTTCTTTCCTTTCTTGGTTTCCTTGGTGGGAGCTGCAGCTTCAGCGGCCTCAGTGGCTAGCGCATCCCGATACATCTTATCCACACATATGATTGCATCCTTCTTGTCTGACGAGATGGAAATGACGCCCATCGGCCTTGGCATTTTCACAGTGTTGTAGGCATAGTGGGATGCCGCCATGAACTTTGGCAGAGCTGGACGGCGAAGAATTCTGTTGTATGACAAGGGGAGTTCGACAACATCAAACACAACCTTCTCGGTCTGGTAATTCAGTTCTCCCCCAAATGTTACCGGCAGCATGATCTTCCCCTTAGGACGGCTCCTGCCGGGATTGATTCCTTGGGGCGTGCCAGTAACCTTGAGCTCTTCATGTGGTATCTGTAGTTTGCTAATCACCTTGGGGGAGATTTGATTCAATCCTGCCCCACCGTCAACTAGCATCTTTGTGACTTTGAGGTTGCGAATTGTTGGTGAAACCAACAACGGCAGACACCCTACTTCGATGGTGTGGTTAGGGTGATCCTCTTCATCCAAGATGATAGACATGTGGGACCATTTGAGCGGCTTTCGGGAATCTGCTGCAGGCTCCACGACATAGACTTCACGCGCCCACTGTTTGAGCTGGCGGTGAGAGTGCAAAGAAGCGCCTCTGTCAATGCTCAGGGCCTCAATTGTTTTGTAGAATTCTTGCTCACTGGTTTCCTCTTCATCACTTTCATCATCACCTTCCTTCTTTTCGCAGCCTCTAGCAGGTTTCTCTTTTGGCCGAGGGGTCTTACCATGGCGGCCTCCTCTGCCGCCTTGGCCATTCCTGCCAGCACCTTCTTGGTCTCTCTCCTTGTCATGCTTCTCATACTCAGCCTTCTACTTCTTGACAAGTTGCTCAACTTGATGACACTCTTGGATATCATGGCCCTTGGTTCGTTGGATCTTACAGTACGGTCTATCGGTCTTCTTGGATTTTTTTGCCGCCACAGCCTCTCGACAATTAGTGCACGTGGCAACTTCCTCGCCGGGGGCTTTGGTCT
Source organism: Triticum urartu (assembly GCF_003073215.2). NCBI lineage: Eukaryota > Viridiplantae > Streptophyta > Magnoliopsida > Poales > Poaceae > Triticum > Triticum urartu. The sequence goes on along the minus strand of NC_053028.1, from coordinate 36,988,836 downwards.
TGGCTTTCTTGCCGGTACTAGGGGTGCCAGAACCCTCAGCAGCTAGTATTGACTTCTCTTTTTGTGCTTCTGATTCTTCCTCTTCGGGTTACCTGCATCGTTGTCATCCTCTGAATCAACTTCGATGCCATCCTCTTCTCCGAGGAGTCGCCTCCCTTCCCCCATACGGGTGCATTTATCCGCCAAGGTGTACAACTCATTCACAATCTTGGGCAACCGGACGTTCACTTTGGAACATATCCTTCTGTTGCGCGTGTTTGACTAGAATGCGTCTATTACGGCTGCCGGGTGGATATCTGGAATGTTCCTATGTACCTAGCTAAACCTCTGCATATAGTTCTGCAAAATTCCCCCTTCGTTTTGTGGAAGGAGTTGCAAGTCGTTGGGCCGTCCTAGTTGTTGGTGGCCACCGATGAAGGCACCAACAAACTCACTGCACAGGTCAGCCCAGGATGAAATGGAATTCTCTGGTAGGTACATCAGCCACAACCTCACGTTTGGCTTGAGCGCCAAAGGGAAGTAGTTGGCGAACACCTTCTCATCTCTTCCCCCAACAGCTTGAACAACAATTGTGTAAATGCTCAAGAACTCTACCAGGTTCAACTTTTGATCGTACTTTTCTGGTAACTCTAGTTTGAAGACGCAGGATGAGGGCCAGTGAACTTGCGGCAGCTCATGAATGAAGGCCGGGCATCCAACCTCAAAGGGTAGGTAGCCGCCATCACTGGGCGCGGGCTTGTTGACATCTGAGCTGTTACGCCTGTCAGATTGACGGCGGGTCTCCCGGCGCCGTTCTATGGTGACATGTGCGTCTTATCTTCGCCGATCCTCCAGGACTTGCCGCTGATCTCGATGGGCTCGTGGATCAGACAAAGGCATTGATGCCTCATCGGGCTCCTGGTCACGTGGTTCTGGTTGTGGCCTCTGCGCTGGCTATTGTGGCGGGGACTACACAGTTGGAGTGCCCCCCTCAACACGATCAACAACTCAGGCTATTGTCGCCGCCTGTGGGTGTCGCAATGGCCCCACCCGTTGAGATCCCTTCGCTTCATCAAAGCCGATCAAGCTCTGGATTGTGGCTCTCCACTCATCCATTTGATCAGCCCCTGGCGGGAATCTTAGCAGGAGTTGGGCCCATGCCATGGCTTCCAAATCAGTGCTTGGCATCAATGATGAGTCAGACCGCGATGCCGCTCAACTCCTAGTAGTACCAGCAGGGGCGACATCGCATTCTCGTTGCTATGAGCCGGCCGCCATGGTAGTTCGGTGATGAGTAGGGTGTGCCTGAGGGTTGACGACCCTGTTCAGCGCTCTGTCTTGGTTGTTCTACCCTTGGAAAGGCGTGTGCCCCGCAGCCATGCCCATAACAGGGCAGCTAGGGGGTCATGGCTCGCACAAGAACGGGCGTTGTTGCTGCAGGTGCGCCCACTAGCGCGGCGGGGAGGCGGAGACTGAATGTCCTCCCCGCCCGCATCCTGTGGAATATGGCCATCGGGACGTTGTTGATGCCGCTCTCCCCCGGGATCTTTCGCTCCATCTTTGGCCATAGGGGGCACGACGACAATGCTGCCTGTGCTGGTCATGTCACCTATGGCACTCACGTCTCCCAATGCTGCCGCGATGCCTACGGGATCAGCAGCTGCGTGCGAGGTGGCCTTCGAAGTGGAAGGATGAGCTATTGCGCCGGGCTTCTTCTTGGGCTCCATGGATGATGAAGCCAATGATAAAGAAGACGATGATGAAGATTGATGCGCTATTCACAACTTCATATTCATGCAAGCGCTTCCCCCTACCTGGCGCGCCAAAGATGTCCTGGTGTAACACGATCACCTATGGGGCGATCGGCCCCTTGTGGTTCGGCGAGGGGGAAGGTCACGTTGCACAAAGAGCAAAACCATGAAGAAGCGCGACAATGGTGGCACTGGTGGTTTTTTACCCGGGTTCATGCCACTGAGAAGCGTTAGGCCCTACTCCTGCTTGGGTGTATTGAGGGAAGGATCACGATGGGCACATAGTACTCAAGCCCGGCAAGGTCACCTCGGGGAGAGCAGTGTAACACCCATAATGCGGCTATATCTCCCACGTTTCGGGGCACGACTTAGAGGCATAGCCAAATGGTAGGTCTGTCACAAGAGGGGTAATCTTTACACATCCCATGTACTGAACAAGAAAGGGATAAAGAGTCGGCTTACAATTGCCACTTCACACAATACATAAATAGTCATACATCATCCGGAATACAATCAAGGTCCGACTACGGATCCAAAATAAAGAAGACCACCCCAAATGCTAGATCCCCGATCGTCCCAATTGGGATCCTCTACTGATCATCCGGAAAAGAAACATAGTAACGGGCCGAATCCTCGTCGAAATCCCACTTGAGTTCAGTAGCGTCCACTGCACTGGCATCATCGGCACCTGCATCTGTTTGGAAGTATCTTTGAGTCACGGGACTCAGCAATCTCACACCCGCGAGATCAATACTATTTAAGCTTAAAGGTAGGAACAGGGGTAGTGAGGTGGAGCTGCAGCAAAGCACTAAGCATATATGGTGGCTAACTTACGCAAAAGAGAGCGAGAAGAGAAGCAAAGCATAGTTGAGAAGCTAATAGTGATCAAGAAGTGATCCTGAAGCTACTTACGCTCAAGCATAACACGAGACCGTGTTCTCTTCCCAGACTCCGCCGAAAAGAGACCATCATGGCTACACGAGCGGTTGATTCATTTTAATTAAGTTAAGTGTCAAGTTCTATACAACCGGATATTAACAAATTCCCATCTGCCCATAACCACGGGCACGGCTTTCGAAAGTTCAAAACCCTACAGGGGTGTCCCAACTTAGCCCATCACAAGCTCTCACGGTCAACGAAGGATATTCCTTCTCCCTGGAAGACCCGATCAGCCTCGGAATGCCGGTTACAAGACATTTCGACAATGGTAAAACAAGACCAGCAAAGCCTCCCGATGTGCCAACAAATCCCGATAGGCGTCACACGTATCTCGTTCTTAGGGCACACCGGATGGGCCAGGCGTCGGGTTGGCATAGACCCTGGTTGCCGAGAGGGCGCCGGACATCGCCCAGTTTGGACCAACACTCAGAGGAGCACTGGCCCAGGGGTTTAAAATAAAGATGACCCTTGAGTCCGCAGAACCTAAGGAAAAACGGCTTAGGTGGCAAATGGTAAAACCAAGGTTGGGCCTTGCAGGAGGAGTTTTATTCAAAGCAAACTGTCAAGGGGTTCCCATAACTCCCAACCGCGTAAGGAACACAAAATCAAGGAACATAACACCGGTATGACGGAAACTAGGGCGACAAGAGTGGAACAAAACACCAGGCATAAGGCCGAGCCTTCCACCCTTTACCAAGTATATAGATGCATTAAAGTAAAGAAGAGATAGTAATGATATCCCAACAATCTCCATGTTCCAACATGGAACAAACTTCAACTTCACCTGCAACTAACAACGCAATAAGAGGGGATGAGCAAAGCGCTAACATAGCCAAACAATGGTTTGCTAGGAAAGGTGGGTTAGAGGCTTGACATGGAAAAATGGGAGGCATGATATAGCAAGTGTTAGGTAGCGCGGCATAGCAATAGAGCGAACAACTAGAAAGCAAAGATAGAAGTGATTTCGAGGGTATGGTCATCTTGCCTGCAAAGTTCTTAGAGTTGACGAAAGCTTGATCCTCATTAGCGTACTCAACTGGTTCCTCGATCACGTACCTGTCTCCCAGCTCTACCCAAAGCAAGAACACAAGAAAAGGACCAACAATCAATCACAGTGCAATGCACAAGAAACATGATGCAAAAATATGGCATGATATGCGAGATGTGATATTCAATGCATAAGCGTGCTCCGGAAGGAAAATATTGATGAAGGCATCAACTTGGAAAACCAAGTGTGCCACTAGAAATATGAGATGATTTCGTTCGAAATTGATATAAAGATCACTGGAATCGGATGCACGGTTTGCAAATGGCAAGCAAAACAATAATGGCACAATTCTGCGATTAACAGCACGATGCCATCTAGAATGCAACAAGAAACTAAGCTACTGCACTCCAACATAGCAACAAGGCATATGGCAGTGATGTACTCAAGATGATTGACAAAACATGAACACCGAGCTACGGCTAAAACTCACAAGAGCAGGTTCAAACAAGCATGACAAAAGTGCAAAAGATATCAACTTCACAGACTTGGTGAAAATTACTAACATGCGAGGAATAACATCAGGAAGCAATGTTTAGAGCAAGAAAACAACATTCTACAGGAACATATCATAGCAATACAAGGCATGGCATGAATCTACTAAATGCATAGAACAAAAGTCCCTTAATGACCATGAGCCAAAAAGGCACAGAAGATATGATGGCACACATGTAAACATAGCAAGTTTTATTAACAGTTTCAGACTTAGCAGAAAACTGAGCATGGCATAAGCAGAGTTATGAAGGCATCTTTGTGAGCTCAAATCACTCATCACAAAGCATTGCATGAAAAAACAAGCATAGCAACAACAAGATGACATGTTCAAGAAGATAACCATGCCAAGAGCAAGTTCATAGCATCCATGGATCACTAGCAACAACCATGGCAGAATTGATTAACATGTAAACAATCGGCCAGGAACATTTTATAGAAAAAGTAGAGCAAGATTAATACATGCTAGGGCACTCCATAATTGCAACCAGGGGCATGAATGGATAGAGCATAACCATATGTACAAAACATCCTTACTGAAGATACTCAAAACAAGCATGGATCTCACTGTAGCATCATGTTTACATGTCATAAGAATAACAACAGAACAAGACTTTGCAATATCACAAAGGCTACTTTGCATGCTTGTGCTAGTCACCACATTGATCAGAAAAATACATGGCAAGCACCTCTATAAAGATGGAATGGCATAGATCAAAACACACGTAGAGCTCATGCCCATAAGAAGCACACATCAAATGTGGCAAAAATGACAAATCACCCTAAACTGATAAGCAGCAGTAGTAAACAATTTATAGCACTCTTGCATCAATGATTTGAGAATCAATATGGACTCAAACAAGCATGAAACAATGGAATGAAATGAGGAGCTTCTCCCAATGAACATTTTGATATATCATGTGCATGAAACAGAGCTACGGTCATGGAGTTATGACGCGTTAAACAGAGCATTAAAATATGAGGGGGAAAGGATTTAGTGGAAAAATCAACCTCTCGAAAACTGGATCTAGGGTTTGAGCACAGACGCCGAGGATCGCCGGAGATGATGGGGACGGCGGCGGGAGTGGGAGAAGGGGGTCGCCGGAGTGCATACTCGCCGGATCCGGCCCTCCCGCGGCCGGATCTGGCCGGAGGAGCGGCGATGGCGAGCAGGCACGCCGAGGCGCGGCCGGGCGGCGACTGGTGGCGGCGAGGCGGAGCGGCGAGGCGGACGGTCGGCGGCAGGCGGACGACGGCTGGAGGCGCGGGCGATCGGGCGCGCGGGCGGGCCGGTGGGGCTCCCGCGGGCTCGGGCGGGCCAGCGGCAGCTGGCGGCGGAGGATGCCACATGGCGCCCTCTGGTTGGCCACGAGCGGCGGTGGGTTTCGTCCGGCGAGGGGCGGACACATCTGGTGGTGGCGGGGGATGAAATTTAGTGTTTGGGACCCGAATTTGAGGAGGGGTGCACATATTTATAGGTAGGAGGAGGTAGGAGTGTCCAAATGGGGTGTAGTTTTCGCCCACGCGATCGTGATCCGACAGCGGAGGACATGGAAGAGGTTTGGATGGGTTATTGGGCCATTTTGGAGGGGTGTTGGGCTGCAACCCACAAGAGGCCTTCACAGTTACCCGGTTAACTGTTGGAGTATCAAACGGACTCCAAATGGCACGAAATTTGATAGGCAGTCTACCGGTAGTGTACCAAGGCCACTTGGAAAATCTCGGTCCATTCCGAGGATGTTTAACACCCGCTCACGAAAACATACAAGAGGGGGTACGCCGGAGGACGTAGGAGTGTCGGATTGCAAAATGGACAACGGGGAAAATGCTCGAATGCATGAGACGAACACGTATGCAAATGAGATGCACATGATGACATGATATGAAATGCATGACATGAACAAAATGCAAAACGAAGACAAAACCCAACCACGAAGGGAATCTCATAACTTAAAGCCGGAAATGGCAGAGCCGGAGTTACAAATATGGTAAGTTACATTCGGGGTGTTACAAGCAGCTACTCGCATACAAGTGTGCCATGGTCCGAATCCTTCTCTAGTTTGCCATGGTCCTCCTTTTATAGGCTAAGGGGTAACAATAGTGGCAAAATAGTCATTATCTAATGATTAGATAGCTAACAGTGCTATCATACCTAACTCTGGCAGTTAGGATAAAGTACATTAAATGCACTACTAGGTGTCATGCTGAGGGTGCAGCCCGGCAAGCCTGCCGTTCCGCTTAACAATCTTCTGCTTATCTTCTTGACATGCCTCTGGACGGGTGTCATTTGGATAAATCCTGTCTTCCAACGGGCCACCACGTGCTTAGTAGTGGCCACTTAGTCACTTGGGGGATCGACACCGCACTGATAAGTGACTTGTGTCACTGTGCAGTGGAGCGGTGGTGTCTTGGCGGGGATCCCGCTCCAGGCGGACCCGGCAAGATTTGCCGGGGAAATCTTGGTCTTGTCATTGGGATGGCCTTGACCGAGCCAGGCTCTCCTGCCCGGCAAGAGGCTCCTTCCCAAAGGTGATATTCTTCTGTTTTGGCTTGTCTTGGCATTGTTGATATGCTCTTTGACCTCTCAAAGAGCTGCTTCCCTAGCTCGGTCTTGCTTCGGGTGCTTGGTGTGGTTGTCTGACGCTATCATGCTTGTGTACAGTCCGGGAAACATACGTGAATGTTTGTTGTACCGTCAGGGGTGATGATGAGGACATCAATACCATTGTTACACCCACAACCCCTACTGCTATACATACTGGACCAATTACTAGAGCTCCCTTACGCCAATTGAATTACTAGGTACTTTCGTTTCTTGGTAACAATTCTAATATTCATGAGAATATGACGCAGCCTAAATTGGATACATTTGTTTTGATTACAAATGAAGGGCCTAGCTTGGACAAGAAGGATGAACAATGGAGAAAGATCAAGCATGGAGTTGATGGCATGTGCAAGGGAAGCAACAATGGAGTTTCAAGTGATGATTTCACTACTTTGAAGCCACCATAATGAGTGCATGAAGGTGTGGACGAAATATACAAGATGCTACTTCATAAATTTGTCCATAGGCTATAATATGTGTTGCGTCACCTTATTATCGGCGAGGCCCATGTAATTTCGAAATACTTCAGTATAGGTTGTTTTTAGAGTCCGTATGTGTGGGGAAATAGAGTTAAGGATTGGGTTTGGACCCCGCCTCCAAGGGGTCACAAAATTCCCCCTACTCCTCCATCTTTACAGCCCTTAGGGCGTCGTTTAGACTTTGGGTTTTGTTTAGATTAAAGTTCGCCAAAGCTGCAACTTTGCATACTTTGTTTATGTTCAATGACCAGACCAAGACGTCACATAACCCCACCTTGATCAATAAAGCTTTCCTCTTATATTCGCAATATCCATATTGCAATTTCAGTTTCTTGCACATTCTTCATTTTCTTCCAGGAAATAGACCCTCGTCATCAGGTTGATCATGCTCCGGCATGGTCAATAACCTCTCGGAGTTGGTTTACTGATTGCTAAATCGTGACATCCTTGCACGTTCATAGTCGGATCAGCAAAGTCTACTCCTTCGAAAACGATAATCACCATCTCATTGAAAATTTGGGCCCTTTGCCTCTATTAGAGATCACCTCAAGTATGTGATTCAGATGCATTTCCCCAGTGAGAAGGCAACAAACAACACTACTTAGTATGAAGGACTGTTTGCCGGTCTCAGGATTGAGGCAAACCTTGGAATCAAAAAACTCATTATCAGAGGCGACTCACATTTAGTTGTGAAGCAAGTCAATAAGGATTATCAGAGCCCGTTGATAGAAGCGTACATTGATGAAGTGAGAAAATTGGAAGAGAACTTTGACGGATTGAATACGGAGCATGTTCCTCGTGTTGAGAACATCATAGCAGACGATATGCCAAAGAGTGCCGCACTCAAGCTACCTTTGGAACTAGGGACTTTTGTGCTCCATTTAACTCGGCCATCCATAACACCATCAGTTGGGCAGAAAAAGAGAAGAAAGTTGAATATCGGCAAGTACTTTCCTGTCGAGCTCCCAGAAGCCATTGGCAAGGATGTTGCTGGGTACAACAACAAGCTTGCCGGTGAGCATCAAGCTCCAGCAAGAACCCAAGTCCTTGCCATTGAAGCTACCGCTCCCGCAGCTGAAGATATTCCTTTAATACTTGTTGTTGTCGAGCCACATGCTCCGGCATGGGCACAACAGATCATTCATTTCCTTCAGATAGGGGAACTTCCCGTAGATCAAGAAGAAGCTGAAAGAGTAGCCTGTCAATCTAGTATGTATCATTTTGTCGGCAACGACCTGTGCAGAAAGGGACCAAATGGGATGAAATTGAAGTGTATTTATCGGGAAGATGGACAGAAGTTGTTGGCCGAGATACAGGGGGATATGTGGCTCTCATATAGGATCAAGGGCCCTTGTCGGCAAAGCTTTCAGGCAAGGTTTCTATTGGACCACTACGCTCCAGGATGCAACTGAGCTAGTAACCAAGTGTGAAGCATGCCATTTTCATTCAAAGCAATCACATAAGCCAACCCAAGCTATTCAAACAATCCCTCTCTCATGGCCCTTCTCGATCTGGGGCTCGACATACTGGGCCCTTTCCCACGAGCTGTCGGGTGCTTTGAGTACTTGTATGTTGTAATCAACAAGTTCACAAAGTGGGTAGGAGTGGAACTAGTGAGGAAGGTGACAACATATTTAGCCGTCAAGTTTTTCAAAGGACTTGTTTTCTGTGTTGGAGTGCCCAACATGGTCAACACCAACAATGACACAAAGTTCACGAGTCGCACCTTCATGAAGTACCTAGAGAACCTTGACAACAAGATTTGTTTTGCATCAGCTACTCACCCAAGGAGCAACGGCCAAGAAAAATGAGAAAATGTTGAAGTGTTGCGCGGTCTCAAGACGCGAACTTTCGACAAGCTGCACAAATGTGGAAGACGCTGTATTCATGAGTTGCCGTTGGTTCTTTGGTCACTCAAAATGACAACAAATTGAGCTACTGGCCAGACACCCTTCTTCCTGGTTTATGGTGCAGAAGCAGTTCTCCCTATGGAACAAATGTACGCTTCACCTCGAGTGCTCTCTTATGATGAGCTTGAGCAAGAGCATCTCCATCGATGATGCCACGCTCTTCGAGGAAGATCTTCTCCATGTTGTTGTACATGCTGCATGTTACCAGGAATCTTTGCACTGCTATCATAGCCACAAAGTTCACGACCGGAGCCTTGAGGAAGGCGACCTAGTTCTTCGGCGAGTTTAGTCCGCCAAGAATTCAAAAAGTTGACGCCAAACTGGGAAGGCCATTATTAGGTAGTTCGAGTCACTAGGCCTGGAGCAGTCTTCCTAGAGACCGAAGACGGCACTCCAGTGCATAACTCATGGAATATTGATCATCTTTGAAAGTTTTACCCATAAGGCGCGGGTTGCCGGGCTGCCCAGCATCCACCATTTGTACAAGTCTGCCGGCAAGGCATGTAATCTAACTCCCATAAAAGATTCAGTTGGTGATGATGGTGTGACGCCCCGAGACCGTTGCGCCAGGTGTCTTCCAGTTATTCGCCGTCGTTGCCATGTCATTCGCTTGCGTGTGCATCTTGTCATTGCATCATGTGCATTGCATCATCATGTTTTCGAAACTTGCATCCGTCCCGATCTCCTCGTTCCGTCCGTTGTCCGTTCTGAGCCCAGACACACTTGCACGCGCCCGCCGCATGTCCGAAATAGTATTTTATAAGTGGCCGGAAAATGTTGTCGGAATGGGATGATAGTTGGCGTGTGGTCTTATTATAGTGTAGATAGACCGCCTGTCAAGTTTCATCGCATTCAGAGTCCGTTTGTCGTCCCAACGATTAACTATAGCGACAATATAGTCGGTCAAACGTGGGACGTTTTCAGTCTCCGGAAACAGTCGCCGGGCCTTTCTCTCTTCTCTTTTCTCAGCCTAAGGCCTTCTGCAAAGTCCACTACCTACCGCCAGGCCTAACCTAAGCTCTCTCGTCAGCCCGCGGCCCTCCTCACGCGTGCGTCCGAAAGCTGTTCCGGACCGGACTCGGACTGTTGCTACCGTTGTGTCCGGATCATCCCCAAACATCTACAAAACATCATCGTTTTATTTGTTGGACTTCCTAACATAGTTTTTCTCGACCGCCCGATTACGATCGGAGGGACGAGGTGGCCCCTAGCCAAACCCACTCGCTATATATATTAGCCTAACCTAGACCAAATCCCTAATTCCTAGGGATCCATCCCACCGCCGCCAGACAGTTCCCCTCGGGATCCATTCCCCACCTACCAACAGCCAGATGCCCGATCCAAAAATTCGAGCTAGATCGATCCATCTGCCGTCCTACCACCTCGCCTCCTCGTTCCTGTGCCCGCAGCAGTCGAGCCCCGTTGACCGCGCCCGAGCCCTCCGTCGTCCTCACCCGTCGCCACGTCACTGGCATCCAAACCACCGGAGTGCAGCCGCCCTTCCGACCCCGTCGCCGTTCTTCCGCTGTTTTCTTCCTTATGCCTCCTCCCTCCCTCCTATGCTGATCTACCTTCACGTCTCTCTCCTCTCGCAGCATTCAGTAGGAACCCTGGCAGCCAAGTTTTGTAGCGCCGCCCTCGACCAAGAGCCCTGCCTGACTCCATGGCCGTCGTCTGGAACCTCTCCTTCGCCCCGCTACATCTCCGCCTCTAACCCGGCCGGATCGACGCAGCCCACCACTGCACAGTCCTGTAGCCCCGCCAAGTCCCTGGAGCCGCCGCGCCTGCTGGTTCCTGCAGCGCCCGAGCTGCTCTTCCTCCCGCTGGCCTCCTCTGCGCGCCAAATCCCTCGCCGTCAACCTCTGCCTACCCTGCTGCGAGCAGCAGTTCGGGATCGAGCCCACTCGCCTGCTCGTTGACCATGCCCATCGACCACGCCACCACTGGAAGGCTTCGGCCTCACCTGGCGGCCCAAATCCGTGGCCCAGCTACTCCCAGGCCTCTCTAGCCAGATCCAGAAGCCCAGCACTGCGGCCTGCCAGCTGCAGCCCACAGATCCGGCCCAGCCGCCTGCCTCATCCAGCCCAGCACCAACCGGGTCAAGCCCAATGTGAGAAGCCCCCCTCCAGCCCCTGTGCATTGTTGGGCTTGTCCTAGATTTCAGCCCGTATTGTTTTTTTCACTGCTGCGAATTTGTCTATTTTTTCAGAGGTTTACAGTTTTGTAGAAAACCCCTTGCACTTCATGCATATCCTAACTAATTAACCGTGCATCGGATTAAAACAAACTTTATATGTAAAATATCTATAATTTTGTCTAGTTTAATAATATCCAACTTTCATCTATGTTTAAAATGTTTAAACCTGCTGTTTGCATTAATTTGCCTATTGCCATGCTAAAATGCTTTAATTCATAACTAAATAACCGTAGCTCGGTTTTTAATAATCTTTATATGTAAATGGGGTAGAAAAATGCCTAGTTTAACATGGTGTATTTACTTTGCATGTTTAATAACTCTAAAATATGGTTTAGGGCAGTACAGTACCAAACCTTAAAATATGCACATGAGGAGTTTCCGGACTTGTTGTTTGTTGTTCCGGCCTCATTTAAACTTGCCTAGATAGGTAGTTTTGTTTTGCTTCACCCCTTGCCATGCTAAACAACATTGAATATTGTTGAGTACCTAAACAAGATCGAACTAAATAACTTGTTGTGGTGTTTCGTCAATATGCAACGGAGTTGCATATTGAGCTCCACTTAATTTGTAGGATTGTTTGTGCATATTGCCATGCCTCATTAAACCGGACATGCATCATACTTGGTTGTGCATCATGCCATGTTCATGTGTTGGTTGTTTACTATGTTGTGTGCTTCTTTCTGGTGTTGCTTCTTCGGGTTGGTTCCGATAACGTCGCGTTTGTGAGGATTCGTTCGACTACGTCCATTTGTCTTCTTCATGGACTCGTTCTTCTTCCTTGCAAGATCTCAGGCAAGATGAGCGTACCCTCAAAATCACTTCTATCTTTGCTTGCTAGTTGCTCACTCTTTTGCTATGCCTATGCCACGATACCTACCACTTGCTTATCATGCCTCCCATATTGCCATGTCAAACCTCTAACCCACCTGGTCCTAGCAAACCGTTGTTTGGCTATGTTACCGCTTTTCTCAGCCCCTCTTATAGCGTTGCTAGTTGCAGGTGAAGATTGGAGTTCTTCCATGTTGGAACATGGATATTTTGTTGGGATATCACAACATATCTTATTTACTTAATGCATCTATATACTTGGTAAAGGGTGGAAGGCTCGACCTTATGCCTGGTGTTTTGTTCCACTCTTGCCGCCCTTGTTTCCGTCATACCGGTGTTATGTTCCTTGATTTTGCGTTCTTTACACGGTTGGGTTATAATGGGAACACCTTGACAGTTCGCTTTGAATAAAACTCCTCCAGCAAGGCCCAACCTTGGTTTTACCATTCGCCACCTAGCCTTTTCCCTTGGGAGTCACGCATCCCGAGGGTCATATTTATTTTAACCCCTCCTGGGCCAGTGCTTGTCTAAGTGTTGGTCTGACACAGAGCCACTTGCGGCGCCACCTCGGGGAAACTTGAGGGATGGTTTTAGCTGTACGTAGTGTTCATCTGGTGTTGCCCTGAGAACGAGATATGTGCAGCTCCTATCGGGATGTCGACGCATCGGACGTTCTTGCTGGACTTGTTTTACCATTGTCGAGATGTCTTGTAACCGGGATTCCGAGTCTGATCAGATTGTCTTGGGAGAAGGAATATCCTTCGTTGACCGTGAGAGCTTGTGATGGGCTAAGTTGGGACACCCCTGCAGGGATTTGATCTTTCGAAAGTTGTGCCCGCGGTTATGGGCAGATGGGAATTTGTTAATGTCCGACTGTAGAAAACCTGAAACTTATCTTAATTAAAATGCATCAACCGTGTGTGTAACCGTGATGGTCTCTTTCCGGTGGAGTTCGGGAAGTGAACACGGTGTTGGAGTTACGCTTGACGTAAGTAGTCTTGGATCACTTCTTGATCATAGTTTCTCGACTGTGCCTTGCCTTCTCTTCTCGCTCTCATTTGCGTATGTTAGCCACTATATATGCTAGTGCTTGCTGCAGCTCCACCTCATACCTTTTACCATTCCTATAAACTTAAATAGTCTTGATCGTGAGGGTGTGAGATTGTTGAGTCCCCGTGACTCACATATACTTCCAAAACCAGCTTGCAGGTGCCGATGATATCGTGCAGGTGATGCAACCAAGCTCAAGGAGGAGCTCGGTGAAGTTCGTGTTCGTTATGTTGTTCGGTTTTCCAGTTGTTCAATAGTGGAGCCCAGTTGGGGCGATCGGGGATCTGTAGCATTAGGGGTAGTCTTCTTTTATTTTGGTTCCGTAGTCGGACCTTGATTGTATCTGGATGATGTAGTGTTATATTCATGTATTGTGTGAAGTGGCGATTGTAAGCCAACTATGTATCCCTTTCCTTATTCATTACATGGGTTGTGTGAAGATTACCTCTCTTGCGACATTGCCTTCAATGCGGTTATGCCTCTAAGTCGTGCTCCGACACATCGGAGATATTGCCGCATCGAGGGTGTTACAGATGGTGTGTCTGCCATCAGTCATTTCTGACCATCAGATATGCATCTAAAGACTATGATGTAGGTCGTGGCATTTCTGCAACAAGACCCCACTTCTCTGCTCCAATTTGTAGAAGCCCCTTAGTATCTTGAAGCCAACCACATCCCTCCCTCACCTCATCAAAACAGCCACAAGGAATATATTTTGAGTGAAACCTAATATGAGTATATTTTTAGTGATATATACACCAAACTAGAGTGTTTTTCTTTCAAGTTTATGAACATGTATTATTCTATTTTGGATCTGTTGCAACACACGGGCACATTGCTAGTCCTTTGTAAAAAGCCAGTCGCAAACCCTGTCCATAGTGAAATAAAGCTAAGTGTTTCGCAACTCTTATCTATCACATGTTTAATTATATGTGTTTCTCTGTGATGTTGTGACATGCTTGCCTTTGTATGGATGTAAACGAGCCGTCAAAGTTCTATATCTTTATTTTCTCTTCTTTCTTTTTCTCAAAGGATGGAAGGTTGCCTCGCGTGCATGTTTGCCGAGGGGACTGATGGTATGGATACCGACAAGTGATGTTCAAGTTAATATTCCATGATAAGAAGTACACCAATGAAAAGCAATGTTGAAAATGTTCGGATCTACAGTAGGGTGCGTCGACTGCAAATAAAAATTCCTACCCGCAGAACATCTAGGAACATGCTATGAGAGATGGATCACATTTCGTTACCACTAGACGCGCATTGCCATGCAACAGATGTATAGTTGGGACGGCGCGTCTCCAGAGTCGTCTCCTCCTCGTCAATCTCCCACGTAGTCGATCAGATCCATCGAACTAATTCACTGGAGCGGCACAAGTGCACCACCTCTAATGGCATTCACATGTGCAGGAGGAACGTCGTGCGGTGGATTACTGAGTGCGATCAAACAATTGCGGCGCGTGGAGGTCGCAAGTTGCAACACATGCAAACCCCTAGTGATGGCACCGAAGCGACCAACCAAATGAGTGTGCTGCACCTCCACTATATATACGCATCCGTCGCAGGCTCAACACTTGGGCCTCGCACAGATCCTAAAGCCCAAAGTCTGTTCGGCCTAGATCTGAGTCCAAGTAGGATCACATCTGACTCATGGAGTAGGATTGGACCTCACAAGTTCCTTCCCTTAAGAGCGCGACCCCTTAGGTTCAAGTCGGCTTGGTCGTAGGTCGGATCACCTCCGACCAGCTCGACTAGTACATGCCTCTAGCAAGGCATGCCGACCACCAAGTAGACTATGAAGCCAGTTGGCAAACCTGTACAACGTGGCACACTTATGTTCCCTTTGCCATACGATATATGTTGGTTGGCTCAAGGCGAGTGTGTCATCCTTGTGCTATCCCAACTTCTTTCTCGTTCTAGTGATGCCGATTACAAACCGAATTATCTCATAATCCATGTCACATGGCCATGCTTATCTTGGTCGGATCACACGAGGGGCCCAGAGTATATTTCTCCTAATCAGAGAGGAAAATCCCATCTTGCTCGACCATGTCTCGCAGCATGGGCCTGGACAATCCCAAAACCTACCTTTGTAACTAACCAATCACAGAGTAGCATTTGGTCGACCCAAAGCAGGTCTGTCGTCATCCCGATTACATGCACTAGCTCAGGTCTTAGGACATGCATAGAACATATGTTGTACTAGAGACTCACATATGATATCTCGCTGCTTCTCATAGTTGGGTCTGTCCGACCCAGACCTTATCTCGACTCGGATCCGACTATGTCGAATCCGACGAAATCCTTCCGAGTCCATATTATCCGGTTAGCATCCAATGCTCCATGGCCGGTGAGACCGAGCCATCCACCATGTCATATGTTAGTCTACTCGGTTGCGCGTCCACACATCCCTTTCGACTATGGACCTTTTAGGACAGTCGTCACACAATGCATAGTCCCACAAACAAGTCACGTACTTGTTGATACACATCATTGATAATGTCCAATGACTATCGTTTTTCATAAACACATAGGAAATATCATCATACATGATTATCTCTAGGGCATATCTCCAATAGTCTCCCACTTGCAGTAGAGTCAATAAAAAAAAATCGTATACCCATAGCTCTAACATGCCCCTCATGCTTGGGTTGTGGAAGTGGCTTAGTCAGTGGATCTGCAACATTTGCATCCGTGTGAATTTTGCATAACTCCATATCACCATTCTTTACAATCTTTCGTGTCGGGTGATATTTCCGGTCTATGTGTCTAGTCCTGTGGTGATTCCTCGGCTCCTTGGCTTGTGCGATGGCACCAGAATTATCACAATAAAGGTCCAACGGTTTTACCAAGGCTGGGAAAATACCAAGATCATCCATAAAGTTCCAGATCCAAACACCTTCCTTTGTAACTTCACAAGCCAGAATGTATTTGGCTTCTGTAGTAGAATTGGCCATCTTATCTTGCTTGGAATTCTTCCAGCTTACCGCTCCTCCGTTCATGACATACACGAATTCGGACTATGATCGACAATCATCTCAGCCAGTTTGGAACTGGCATCAGCATAACCCCTTACGATGAGCTCTTCCTCACCTCCATAAACTAGGAACATCTCTTTAGTCCTTTTCAGGTACTTCAAAATAGTCTTTACCACCTCCTAGTGACTCTCATCTGGGTTGGCCCGGTATCTACTTGTTAGCTTTATTGCAAAGGCAACATCAGGCTATGTACATATCATGGCATACATGATGTATCAAATTGTTGAGGCATATGGAATCCGACTCATCCTTCTTGGATCATCAGATGTCAAAGGACTATGAGTCTCACTTAGCCTTATACCATGTGAGACAGGCAATAACCCTTTCTTGGCCTCACTCATGTTAAACCGCTTCAAGACTTTATCTATGTACATGCTCTGGGTCAAGCCGAGCAGCCTCCTCGATCTATCTCTATATATCTTGATGCCCAAAATGTAAACTGCTTCACTAAGGTCCTTCATTAAAAACTTGCCATTCAATGATTCCTTGACCTAGTTCAGCATCGAAAACACTATCGAGGTCCCACTCAACTGCTTGTATAAACAATATGTCAACCACAAACAAGATCAAAAACACTATCGAGCTCCCACTCAACTGCTTGTATAAACAAGTGTCCTCTTCACTTTTGATGAAACCGAGACCATGATGACCTCATGAAAATGAATATTCCAGCTCCGAGATGCTTGCCTCAACCCATAAATGGATCTCTTGAGCTTGCATACCTTACTAGCGCTAGCCAGATCGACAAAATGCTCGGGTTGTATCATATACACATCCTCAGTTCAATTTCAATAAAGGAAAGCCATTTTGACATCCCTTTGCCATATCTTGTAATCGAAATATGCAGCTATAGCTAGTATGATCCTCACCGACTTCAGCATCGCTACCGGCGAGTAAGTCTCGTCGTTGTCAAATCCTTGAACTTGTCCATAACCTTTAGCAAGAAGTCGACCTTTGTGGATCTGAGCATTTCCATCCACATTAATTTTCTTCTTAAAGACCAATTTGCAACTAACGACAGTGATGCCATGCAGCGGATCAACCAAGTCCCGGACTTGATTTTCATCCATGGACTTTAACTCAGATCTCATGGCCTCCAGCCATGCCTCGAAATTTGGGCTCACCATCGCTTCCTCATATGTAACCGGCTCGTCGCTTTCCGGCAACAACACATCACACACTGTGATCAATATTTCCGAGCTCCGTGGTTCTGGTGCTGCTTCCACCTCGGGTTCCTTGATAGACTCTGGTATGATCACATCATCATCCGAGTTATCCCCAAGTGGTTTTCGAATTTTTTTGAGCTGCACATTCCTCCCACTGGCTCCCCGCTCGAGAAACTCTTTCTCAAGGGAGACCCTGTTTTGAGCAACAAACACTTTGTTCTCTTCGCGGTTGTAGAAGATATATCCGAAGGTTTCCCTCGGATATCCAACGAATATGCATTTATCCAACTTAGGTGTAAGCTTGTCCGACATAAGTTGCTTGACAAATGCTTCACAACCCAAAATCTTTAGAAAAGACAAACTGGGACTCTTCCCAGTCCACATCTCATGTAGTATCTTGTCTACAGATTTTGATGGTACCCTGTTAAGTGTGAAAGCTGCAGTTTCTAGAGCGTATCCCCACAATGACAAGGGTAAATCTGATTTGCTCATGATTGACCAGATCATATCCAACAAGGTCCTATTCCTCTGTTCCGACATGCCATTTCTATGTGGCATACCCGGAGGTGTGAGCAGAGGTACTATACCTCAGCTTTTAAGATGATTGTCAAACTCTTGTCTCATGTACTCACCTCCACGATCTGATCATAGAAGATTTATAGTCTTGTTAAGCTTGATTCTCAACCTCATTCTGAAACTCTTTGAACTATTCAGAAGTTTCTGACTTGTGCCTCATCAAATAGATATATCCATATCTACTCAAGTCGTCAGTAAAAGTCATGAAGTATTGATAGTCACCTCTCTTAGTCGTGCTCATTGGACCACACACATCACTACTAGGAGAAAGCCTACTAGTAGAGCTTGAAACAAGTATAGTAGTAGCGATGGGTCCAGTGCTACTGCTAACACGCTACAACTAAGTTGTAGCTGTAGTGTTGCCCTGACCAGCGCTACTGCTAACTATCTGTAGCACTGTAAAAAGCCAGCGCTGCCGCTAGATGCCTTCCAACGCTACTGCTAGTATTCCCGCTTTCACAGATTTATTCTCCCTCTACGTATTTGTGATGTATTTGTGCATGCTCTATACAGTACTTTCATCAGATCATAATAAACATACACTATTCTCCTCATATCATACACATACAGTAGTCTTGTCATACCATCATAATCATCATCATCTTTCAACACAAATATCATCACATCTCGAAAATAGAGATACACACAAGTCATGTCATGTCTCAAATAAATGCAACTGCATGGTCATGGCACACACACAAGTTTCATCATCTCTATCTAAACCATGATGTAGAAGAGAAGAGCTATCAACATGAGCAAGAGCATGACTATGTAGTACTTCTTGAGGCACCGGCAGTTTTGCTCCCGCTCTTGCTGGAGCGTCCACCTCAAGTAACTACTTTCCGCGTCGGCTCTGCTGTCGAACCGTCTATGGCTAGCACCCGAGTACTTGTCCACCTGGGCCTAAGAATCTGGCAAGTGGTCGTACACTCCTGGAACCCTCCCAACGAACTAAAGGAAATATGCCCTAGAGGCAATAATAAAGTTGTTATTTATATTTCCTTATATCATGATAAATGTTTATTATTCATGCTAGAATTGTATTAACCGGAAACTTAGTACATGTGTGAATACATAGACAAACAGAGTGTCAGTAGTTTGCCTCTACTTGACTAGCTCGTTGAATCCATGATGGTTATGTTTCCTAACCATAGACATGAGTTGTCATTTGATTAACAGGATCACATCATTAGAGAATGATGTGATTGACTTGACCCATCCGTTAGCTTAGCACGATGATCATTTAGTTTGTTGCTACTTCTTTCTCCATAACTATACATGTTCCTATGACTATGAGATCATGCAACTCCCGAATACCAGAGGAACACTTTGTGTGCTACCAAACATCACAACGTAACTGGGTGATTATAAAGGTGCTCTACAGGTGTCTCTGATGGTGTTTGTTGAATTGGCGTGGATCAAGATTAGGATTTGTCACTCTAATTGTCGGAGAGGTATGTCTGGTCCCTCTCGGTAATGTACATCACTATAAGCCATGCAATCAATGTAGCTAATGAGTTAGTTACGGGATGTAGCATTATGGAACGAGTAAAGAGACTTGCCGGTGACGAGATTGAATTAGATATTGAGATACCGATGATTGAATCTCCGGCAAGTAACATACCGATGACAAAGGGAACAACGTATATTGTTATGCAGTTTGACCGATAAAGATCTTCGTAGAATATGTAGGAACCAATATGAGCATCTAGGTTTCGCTATTGGTTATTGAACGGAGACATGTCTCGGTCATGTCTACATAGTTCTCGAACCCGTAGGGTCCGCACGCTTAACATTCGGTATTATGAGTTTATGTATGTTTATGTACCGAAGGTAGTTCGGAGTCCTGGATATGATCACGGACATGACGAGGAGTCTCGAAATGGTCGAGACATAAAGATCGATATATAGTACGGCTATATTCGGACACTAGAAGTGTTCTGGGTGATTTCAGAGAAAACCGGAGTGCCAAAGGGGTTTACCGGAAACCCCCAGGGAAGTATTGGGCCTTAGGGGAGAGAGAGGGCAGCAGTCTAGAAGGTGCCCCCCAAGGGGAGTCCAAATAGGACTAAGGGAGGGGGCACGGCCCTTCTTTTCCTCTCCCTCTCCCTCTCTTTCCTCCCCCCTTCCTCCTTCCTAGTAGGACTAGGAAAGGATGAATCCTACTCCTACTAGGAGGAGGGTTCCTCCTCTCCTTGGCTGCCACTAGGGCCGGCCGGCCTCCCCCCTTGATCGTTTATATACGGGGGCAGGGGGGCACCCTAGGACATACAAGTTGATTGTTCGAAGCCGTGTGCAGTGTCCCCCTCCACCATAATCCACCTCGGTCATATCATAGCGGTGCTTAGGCGAAGCCCTGTTCCGGTAGTAACATCATCACCGTCATCACGCTGTCGTGCTGATGAAGCTCTCCCTCGAAGCTCTACTAGATTGTGAGTTCGCGGGACGTCATCGAGCCAAACGTGTGCAGATCACGGAGGTGCCATACCTTCGGTGCTGGGATCGGTTGATCGTGAAGACGTACGACTACATCAACCATGTAGTCATAACGCTTCCGCTTACGGTCTACGAGGGTACGTAGACGATACTCTCCCCTCTCGTTGCTATGCATCACCATGATCTTGCGTGTGTGTAGGATTTTTATTTGAAATTACTACTTCCCCAACAGTGGCATCCGAGCCAGGTTTATACGTAGATGTTATATGCACGAGTAGAACACAAAGGAGTTGTGGGTGAGAGAGTCCTGGATTAGGGGGTCTCCGGACAGCCGAACTATATCCTTTGGTTGGACTGTTGGACTATGAAGATACAAGATTAAGGACTTCATCCCGTGTCCGGATGGGACTCTCCTTGGCGTGGAAGGCAAGCTTGGCAATATGGATATGTAGATCTCCTCCCTTGTAACTGACTCTGTGTAACCCTAGCCCCCTCCGGTGTCTATATAAATTGGAGGGTTTAGTCCGTAGGACGACAACAATCATACCATAGGCTAGCTTCTAGGGTTTAGCCTCTACGATCTCGTGGTAGATCAACTCTTGTAATAGTCATATCATCAAGATCAATCAAGTAGGACGTAGGGTATTACATCCATCAAGAGGGCCCGAACCTGGGTAAACATCGTGTCCCCCGCCTCCTGTTACCATCCGCCTTAGACGCGCAGTTCGGGACCCCCTACCGAGATCCGTCGGTTTTGACACCGACATTGGTGCTTTCATTGAGAGTTCCACTGTGTCGTCATCATAGGGAGGGATGGCTTGTCTCGTTGTCAAGAACAACATCACCTCTGGGGGAGCCCTGGCTGTAGGCCAAACTCTCCGACTAGGAGGCTTCGTCATGACCGCCCGCTTGGCCGCTGCGCCGACGATGACTTTTCAGGTCATCGAAAATAGCCTCCACATCGGCTCGAAATTCACAGAGCAGATGGATCCAATGGAGCTCTCCTCTTTGAACAAGCTCTTGGATCGCATCGCCGCTCTGGGGGTCGCTACAGACTATGATCAGATTGGGCTTAAACCTGACCAAAGGGAGATTAACTCTCCGCCGGTCACCCATTAGATAGCGGTGGTGGAGGAGCAATGCGGCGAATCTTCCTCTATCCTGAGGACGAACTATGTCCGGATTCCTGAGCTCTCCGAGCCGGATACCCGTCCACGGGAGGACATCGCCCTAACCCTGAACCTAGAATCAGGCAGTATGCCGAACCTACAGGGCAACATCCCGGAGCCCAAACTTCCTTGATCGGAAACTCACCCGCCCCTGGGTCTCAGATTGGGTCAAGGTCTAGAATTAAATCCACCCACCCACCCAGATATAAATGATCTTTCCCACATTAGGCAAGAGTCCCAAGAGACAGTACATCACTATTGGGCCAGATTCCTCCTTGTAATGAACAAGGTCAAGGACTGTCGCGAGGAAGACGCAATTTCGTTCTTTTGCAACAATTGCACGGACAAGGGAATCCTCAACGCCATAAGTCGCCATGACATAGAATACTTCGCTAACTTGGCGGCCATAGTACCGAAGTATTATGTGATGGAAAGCGCCTGGAAAACCCAAACAAAATTTTGGGATAATCCGGCTCTGACAAAACCTCCAGTATGAACTAAAAGGGTGCACTCTTATAAGTCGCCCGACTCAATTACAAAGAAGCAAAAGCCCACTACAGGGCGTGGAACCGTATTGGAGGGATGGCTTAACGGGCCCTACAAAATTCATAGTACAGCGGATACCATACCAACACACAGCCTTAGAGCATGTTGGGTACTCCGGCAGGTGGCCAAGAGCGGTGAGGATCTCCTCATTCAAAACACCGCAGAACACCATCCCATGGATAACAATACAGTATTGACGGTCTTCGAGACCTTCGCCTCAAATAATAGGCGTAAGCGAGCACTCCGCAGCCTTGCCGAAGTCTGCCACATGGCAGCAATAAATCCATGGAGCGACACGGCTATCACCTTCAATGCCAGTGACGAACCTAAATTCCGAATAGCCTGAGCACCAGCCGCCTTGGTCCTTAGTGCAATTGTGGACGGCTTTCGGCTTACCAAAGTGCTCATGGACGGCGGCAGTGGACTAAACCTCATTTATGAGGAGACTATTCAAAAAATGGAAATAGACAGAAGCCATATCAAGCAAAGCAGCACGACCTTACGAGGAATCATCCCTAGTCAGGAGGCACGCTGCGCTGGGATAATCACACTAGATGTGGTATTCGGCACTCCGGAGAATTACATGTCCGAAGAAATTACATTCCAAGTGGCTCCATTCAGTAGCGGATACCACGCCCTTCTAGGGCGTGAGGCATTCATGATCTTCCAAGCCATACCCCATTACGGGTACATGAAGCTCAAAATGCCCGGGCCCAATGGAATCATCACTCTAGCTAGTGATCCATACATAGAACTCCGCGCCGAAAACAAGACAGCCGCACTGGCCCTCGAGGCATTATCCGAAGACCTTGCGGCGGAGGAATTAACTGCATTGCGCTCCATAGTGGACAGGGACGACATGATACTTGACAAAAGATCCAAGTCCACCTCTTTTAAACCAGTGGATGAAATAGTCAAATTCCAAGTCCATCCAACGGACCCCACAAAACAGCATCCATCGGGGCACAGTTAAACCCCGCTGTAGACGCTGCACTACGGGAGTTCCTGCATGAGAATTGGGACATATTCGCCTGGCATCCTTCAGACATGCCAGGAATCCCACGCAGATTGGCCGAGCATAGCCTTAACATTCTGAAAGGATTCAAGCCGGTCAAGCAGACTCTTCGGCGTTTCTCTGAACCTAAGCGACAAGACATGGGAGAGGAGCTAGCCAAGTTACTGGAGGCCGAATTCATTAGAGAAATAAAACATCCGGACTGGCTAGCAAACCTGGTGATGGTACCAAAGAAGGACAAATCATGGCGCCTATGTGTCGACTTCAAGGACCTTAGTAAGGCTTGCCCAAAGGATCCCTTCCCCCTCCCTCGCATTGATGAAATTATCGACGCTACCTCAGGACACGACTCATTGTGCTTCCTCGACGCATACTCCGGTTACCACCAAAGTAAGATGGCGGAGTCCGATCAAGCCGCAACGGCATTTATCACTCCATATGGCCCGCTCTGTTTTAACACAATGCCCTTCGGGCTCAAAAACGCCGGCGCAACGTATCAGCGCATGATTCAGACATGTTTGGAAAAGCAGATCGGCAAAATAGTGGAAGCATACGTAGACGATGTGGTCGTTAAAACTAGACACGTCGACTCCTTAATAGACGACTTGAGGCTCACGTTCGACAATCTCCGAACATACGACATTAAGATCAATCCGGAAAAATGCATTTTCGGCGTACCCGCCGGAAAGCTCCTGGGCTTCATTGTCTCCAGTAGAGGAATTGAAGCAAATCCGGCTAAAATCCAAACTCTGTCGCAGTTGGCGATCCCAACTGACCTCAAGCAAATCCAGAAGTTAACTGGATGTGTGGCGGCCTTAAGCCGCTTTATCTCCCGATTAGGAGAAAAGGAACTCCCCCTTTATCGCCTTCTTCCACGCACCGAACACTTCTAGTGGACGGACGCAGCCACGGCCGGATTGGAAGAAATAAAAGCCATCTTGGCCACCAACCTAATCTTGGCCGCGCCAAATGTCGGTGAACCAATGTTGTTATATATAGAGACAACTCACCAAGTTGTAAGCGCAGTGCTCGTCGTCGAATGAGAGACGGACGGACATAAATTCCCACTTCAAAAGCCGGTATATTATGTATCCACTGTCCTCACTCCATGCAAATCATGGTACCCACATTATCAAAAGATAGCATACGCGGTATTCATGGCATCCCAGAAATTACGACACTACTTTCAAGAGTGTTCAATTACGATGGCCTCAGAAGTACCACTCAACGACATAATAAACAACCGCGATGCCACGGGCCGGATTGCCAAATGGGCTATCTAGCTCCTCCCGTTTGACATAACATATAGACCACGGCGAGCCATTAAGTCGCATGTACTGGCTGATTTCGTCGCCGAGTGGACAGAAGCCGAACTCCCTAAAGAGTACGACGCGTACTCCAATTGGATCATGCACTTTGACGGCTCTAAAATGCTGGCTGGTCTGGGGGCTGGCGTCATCCTGACGTCCCCCACCGGAGATACAGTCCAATACGTACTCCAAGTACTATACCCAGACTCCAACAATGTAGCCGAATACAAGGCCCTATTACACGGTCTTCGGATGGCAGTCTCCATGGGTATTCAACGCCTGGAGGTGCGTGGGGACTCGAACCTCGCAATATCTCAAATAAATGGAGACTTCGATGCCAAGGATCCGAAAATGGCGGCATATCGCAACACCGTCCTCAAAATGCCAGCTCGGTTCAAGGGGCTTGAATTCCACCATGTGGCTCAGGAAAACAATCAGGCGACAGATATCCACACCCGTATCGGCGCTAAGCGCGATCCTGTCCCACTTAACATCTTCTTAGAAAGGCTGTTTAAGCCATCCGTGGTATGGGAAGGGGACACCGGTAACAATATTCCAGACCTAGCCACAACACCAGATACCGAACACTCTGACACAATCGGAGGCTCTACCATCGAAATAACACCTTCAGCCCATGTGATAATGGCCGTCATCGCCCCATGGACAGAACCATTCCTGGCCTACCTAACCAGGTACAAACTACCCGAGGACCAAAATGAGGCACGCTGCATAGTGCGGCGATCTAAAGCCTACAAGGTCCATGAGGGAGAGCATTATAAGAAAAATACTACCAGAGTCCTTCAAAGGTGCATCTCCGAAGAGGAAGGGCGGAAGATTTTGGCAGAAATCCATGCTGGACTCGGCGGCCACCATGCCGCAGCCCAGGCCCTTGTAAGCAAGGCCTTCCGTACAGGTTTCTATTGGCCGACAGCCCGAGCAGATGCACAGTATCTGGTCCAACGTTGCGTCGGTTGCCAGCTTTTTGCAAACCAAAGCCATATGCCGCCTACCGCTCTCCAAACAATCCCCATTACTTGGCCCTTTGTGGTCTGGGGGCTTCATATGGTCGGACCCCTTAAAGGGGGAACCCATAAGAAAAAATACTTACTGGTCATGGTGGATAAATTCACCAAATGGATAGAAGCCAAACCCGTTAAAACGGCTGAATTCAGACCGGTGATAGACTTCATATCTGGGGTTGTACACCATTATGGCATCCCCCATAGCATCATCACTGACAACGGCACGAACTTTACAGCCGACGAGGTAAAACTTTGGTGCAGCAACATGGGCATCAAGCTCGATTATGCTTCTGTCTATTACTCGCAAACTAACGGTCAAGTCGAGCGAGCAAATGGTCTTATCATGAGCGGCATCAAACCCAGATTATTGCGGTCTTTAAAGGAATCAAACACGCACTGGGTAGAGGTTCTCGACTCTGTACTATGGGGGCTGCGGACCATGCCGAATCGCACTACCGGATACACACCGTTCTTTATGGTGTACGGCACAGAGGCGGTTCTGCCTTGCGACATAATTCATGACTCACCTCGAGTGCGCATGTAAGAAGAAAAAGAGGCCGAGCTCGATCGGCAGGACAGTTTGGACGCCCTGGAGGAGGAGCGCGACATGGCAAAAGCCCGTTCCGCATTCTATCAGCAACAGGCTCGAAAGTATCAAAGCAGAGAAGTATGGGCCAAAACCTATAACGTTGGTGAACTAGTTCTACGCCTGCCGGAGAAGAAAAAGAACAAGCTCAATCCCAAATGGGAAGGTCCCTTCATTATTGACTAGGTTCTGACCTGTGGAGCATACCGTCTGCGGGATGCATCGGACAATCGACTCGAGCCAAACCCATGGAACATAGCCAGACTCCGAAGATTCTACGCCTAGTGCCGGACTCTATGTTCGTCTCCTTACCCCCGTTAATTTTTTTGCATATCCGTTATCTGTCTTCTCTCTGTTTCTCTCTTCTTTTTTCTTCTCCTCAAGGCCTTAAAAGGCTAACTTGTGTCTCAACTACACAATCTTGACGCGCTATCCGCGCTCATTGTACCTGGGGGCTTCTTATACAGAAGCTTAATGTAACTATTTTTCTGGGCCTTATGCCCCACACATGTGTCATTCTTCCACATGTACCTTTTTTCGCCATTATATGCATCGATGTGACTTAAGTTTTGGCCAAGATGGGTTGCCTGGCTCTTGTATTTATGCCCTACGTTCCCATTAATTCGGCTAGGGCATAAGGGGAGCACCTCTACAATTGTTACTGCCGGGTCAGCCAGATGTGTACCTCAGACTGGGTGAAGCCGAAAGCTAGCATTCTTAAGGGAATATTTGGTCGGTGAACAAAAGATGACTTTTATTTATTTTGATACATGCCCCTAGATGTTTATAGCCTGCGTCTCTTTTCGCAGTTCGGACATGCACATTAGGGCATGCGTACCCAGGGAAAGGAACCCTTAATGGAACTATTCTCCCTGGAAGATGTTTCTTACTATCCATGTAATATAACATAGCTAGTTGGGTACTTGTCTGTTCAAGCACTTATGACCCCTACGCCTAGTTCCCACGCATACCACGGTTTTTACATAACCGAGTGGGTATTCAGATACACTCCGGACTATCGGGTCCAGAGGTCGAAGTGAAAAGGTCCGCCATGACAAATGATTTACAATCCGGCTAGGGACATTATATATGTCACTTAAAGTACATAGTCACTAAGATTGACTAAATTCTTCTTCTATACCATCCAACAGGCTGTCTAGCCTACAATCCTGTTGGGAATACTTTGCGGCTAATTCTACTTGGTCATACACCAAACTGACGGGGATCTCTTTCCCATCGGGCCCCACAGGTCCGACCTTGGCCATGTGGTTTGGGTCAGCTTTGGTATATCGCGTCTTCACCATGGCCCAGGCTTCCCTTGCACCTTGTTGGCAGGCTGATATCTTCCATAATCGGAAGCGCCGCCGCGCTCCCTTGAGGTTCACTATAAGCTCCCCCATGCCTCCTGGCGGGGAGGCGGATGGCCACAAGGCTTGGGCAATACCCTGCATCACCTGCCGAACTTGTTCATGCAGTTGTGAGAGCTCTGGTGGAAGATCACCCGCAGACCTGGGCATCTCCTCCGTGGGATGACCCGTCAGCATACCTGCAGACATAACTCTGTTAGCCGGCTTCTTCGCCGAACTCTTTCAGAAGTTTGTTCAAGCACTTACTAAAAATGCCGCGTCGAAGCCGCTTAGTCTCCTTCACGGAGTCCGCAAGTTGGGCTCGGACATCTTTCAGTTCCACGCCCAGCTGGATATTGGCGTCCTGGAGATTATTTTTCTCCTTCCTGACCCGCGTAAGCACGCGCTCGCCAGCATTTAGCTGTCGATTAGCACGTTGCGCATTCTCCGGCACGGCCTCCGGATTCACTCCGGAGTCACCTGCAACAACTATTATTAGATTTTCATGCATGTCGCATACTATATGGTACCTGTCATTCTTTGCAACGGAGACAAGTGTTACCAGAGGGGGCCTTCTCGGACTCCTTCAACGCGGCAACCGCGGCCCGTAGCTGGGCTTTGCACTCCTCCAGCTCTTGAGACAATTGGGTATTCTTCTCTGTAAGAACCTGCACATATAATGGTCCCTAAATCAGTTGTATCAACTGTTTCAAGTCTCAGGGGCTACTGATATATATATAATCGTCAGATTTTCTTACCCGTATATCCTTTACATACTGGTACGTGGTTCTGGTAAGACCGTTTTGAGAAGCACGGATGTACGCGTCTCCTGAGTTGAAGGCATCGAACGCCTCTTGGGAGAAACAAGCGTCACGAAGTACGACCCGACGACGCCTGTGATTCATGGTGCTCTTCACTTCGGAATTTGTAGCGGATAGTCTACCTGCATCCTCTGTAGGAGGAGCATCCAGCGTTCGCCCCGTGTTAGCTTCCGCCTCTATGTCCGACCCTGGAGCCCGACTGGTGGAGCCGTGATCGGCAACCTCTCCGGATATAGTCCGGCGAGCATTTTTTCTACTAGGAAACATGGACGTCATTATATTTTAAGAAATACGACAACCGCGGTGCGAGGTTCTATATCATACCTTTGCGCCGGCATCTTAGTCCTGACCGCCTTCCTTTTTAGCCTACCCAGCCTCGGTGTCCCTTGCTGGCGAGTCACTACGGGTTCGGCATGGCGTCCCGAGGGCCTTCCCTATAAAACACCACATGTGTACGGTAGGTGAAGTGCATAAAAGGGGATCCTTCTCGGAAGTTGGGACTCCGGTTTTTCTTACATGCGATGCAGGGAGTAGCCCAAGATAGTCGGCTATGATGGCTACCATGGCATCATCACAGCTCAATTGATAGAATGTCTTGTCAATAAGCTCCACAAATATGTCCGGATCCTCTTCGAGTCCAGGATCGAGGGCCTGGTCAGGGTCCTCCGGTTGTGGAGGTGGGCTGTTGACCTCCCTTACGGCTTTTCGCAGTTCCTGCCATGAAACGGCAAGGTGAGTATTTATGACGAAGAATGCGGGAAGGTTGGGAGTAAAAAGTGACAGCTCACCCAGCTTGGGGGGTTGTACATGGAGAATCCATCCCGTGGCTTAATACGGATGAACTCCTCTTCCTCTCCCTTGAACAAATCGGACATAATTTTTGCTAGAGCAGCAACTGAGTCCAGTCCCTTACGCCCACAGCGGGTGGCATCATCTTCCCCGTTGAAGCGCCACATGGGGTGCCCTTGATATTGAAGCGGCTGTACCCCCTGCATTATACATATTGACATAACGTCGATTATTGTCAGTCCTGATTGAGCCAGCACTTTTATCAGGCCCATCGGGTAAAGGACTTCTCCATTATCTTCCTCCTGAGGGCTCCATGGGCGCCAGCTTTGTCATTTCTTCAAAGGGGCATTGTCAAACTCGGGAAGACCCATCCGACTAGGATCAGGAAGGGGGATGTCCTCCATATAAAACCACTCCGAAGGCCAGTCTTCAGACGTCTTCTTCGAGGTACCATACATGTATTTGGTCCTGGCGATGCGCCAAATTTCGGCTCCGCCCACTTGATATATTGACCCCTCCTGTGTGCGGGGCACAAGGCAGAATAGCCTCTTCCACAGCTCAAAATGAGCTTCGCAGCCCAGAAACAGCTCACAAATAGCAACATAACCAGCGATGTGTAATATGAAAGCGGGGGTGAAATTATGCAACTGGAGGCCATAAAACTCCAAGTGCCCGCGGAGGAATGGATGGATCGGAAATCCAAGTCCCCTCAGTAAATAAGGGACAAGGCATACTCGCTCCCCCTTGGAGGGATTGGGGAAACTCTCCGCTTGCTCCTCGCCATTATAGGTGGCGAGCCTGGCTCGAACGGGGACCATATACGCTGGAGGGAGAATCCCTGGGTCTGTAACTCTACTAATTGGCTGTGCGGGACGGAACACTTCTCCCAGTCACCGGTCTTAGGGCTATGGGAGCGGGAGGAGGAGCAGCGATGGCCGGCCATGTTGGAATGGATTTTTCCGAATGCGCTCCGATGGATACTCGTCGTGGGAGGATGGTGTGGTTTAGATCTAAGAATCCCCGTCTCTTTAATAGACAGTTTACTTACATGACTAGGGTGGCGAATGTAAAAATGCCCTGGCTCCTCGCATTCGCTCGACACTTGGAAGATAGCCCTTATTGGGCGCGGAAGCCAAGAAGTGCAACATTTATGGGGAGCCGGACAGTACTCAGCAGATATTCAGAATTTGGAGAAGAACCGGCCTTGCAATGCCAAAGACAAATCTGCGCGCCGGACTCATCGTCATTGAAGCCCGGTTCGGGGGCTACTGAGGGAGCCTGGATTAGGGGGTCTCCGGATAGCGAGACTATATCCTTTGGTCGGACTATTGGACTATGAAGATACAATATTGAGGACTTCGTCCCATGTCCGGATGGGACTCTCCTTGGCATGGAAGGCAAGCTTGGCAATACGGATATATAGATCTCCTCCCTTGTAACCGACTCTGTGTAACCCTAGCCCCCTCCGGTGTCGATATAAACCGGAGGGTTTAGTCCGTAGGACGACAACAATCATACCATGGGCTAGCTTCTAGGGTTTAGCCTCTACGATCTCGTGGTAAATCAACTCTTGTAATACTCATATCATCAAGATCAATCAAGCAGGACGTAGGGTATTACCTCCATCAAGAGGGCCCGAACCTGGGTAAACATCGTGTCCCCCGCCTCCTGTTACCATCCGCCTTAGACGCACAGTTCGGGACCCCCTACCCAAGATCCGGTTTTGACACCGATAGTGGGCGTGGGTATATACATATTGCTTGTCGTCACTAGTTGATTCTTGATTCAGCGGCATTGTTGGATGAAGCGTACCAGACCGACATTACGCGTACGCTTACGCGAGACTTGTTCTACTGACGTGCTTCGCACACAGGTGCCTAGTGGGTATCTGTTTCTCCAGCTTTAGTTGAATCAGATTCAATGAACATGGTTCTTTCTGAAGATCTAAAAGCAATCACTATACGGCGTTGTGGTTTTTGATGCGTAGGTAAGAATGGTTCTTGCTCATCTCGTAGCAGCCACGTAAAACTTGCAACAACAAAGTAGGGGATGTCTAACTTGTTTTTGCAGGGCATGTTGTGATGTGATATGGTCAAGACATGATGCTAAATTTTATTGTATGAGATGATCATGTTTTGTAACACAGTTATCGGCAATTGGCAGGAGCCATATGGTTGTCGCTTTATTGTATGAAATGCAATCGCCATGTAATTGCTTTACTTTATCACTAAGTGGTAGCGATTGTCATAGAAGCAATAGTTGGTGAGACGACAACGATGCTTTGATGGAGATCAAGGTGTCAAGCCGGTGATGATGGTGATCATGACGGTGCTTTGGAGATGGAGATCAAAGGCGCAAGACGATGATGGCCATATCATATCACTTATATTGACTGCATGTGATGTTTATCCTTTATGCATCTTATTTTTCTTAGTTCGGCGGTAGCATTATATGATGATATCTCACTAAATTTCAAGGTATAAGTGTTCTCCCTAAGTATGCACCGTTGCTACAGTTCGTCGTGCCGAGACACCACGTGATGATCGGGTGTGATAAGCTTACGTTCACATACAACGGGTGCAAGCCAGTTTTGCACGCACGGAATACTCGGGTTAAACTTGACGAGCCTAGCATATGCAGATATGGCCTCGGAACATTGGAGACCGAAAGGTCGAGCATGAATCATATAGTAGATATGATCAACATAGTGATGTTCACCATTGAAAACTACTCCATCTCACGTGATGATCGGACATGGTTTAGTTGATATGGATCACGTGATCACTTAGATGATTAGAGAGATATCTATCTAAGTGGGAGTTCTGTAGTAATTTGATTAATTGAACTTTAATTTATCATGAACTTAGTACCTGATAATATTTTGCATGTCTATGTTAGTGTAGATAGATGGCCCGTGCTGTTGTTCCATTTAATTTTAATGCATTCCTAGAGAAAGCTAAGTGGAAAGATGATGGTAGCAACTACACGGACTGGGTCCGTAACTTGAGGATTATCCTCGTTGCTGCACAGAAGAATTACATCCTGGAAGCACCGCTAGGTGACAGACCCGCTGCAGGAGCAACGCCAGATGTTATGAAAACCTGACAGAGCAAAGCTGATGACTACTCGATAGTTCAGTGTGCCATGCTTTACGGCTTAGAAACAGGACTTCAACGACGTTTTGAACGTCATGGAGCATATGAGATGTTCTAGGAGTTGAAGTTAATATTTCAAGCAAATGCCTGGATTGAGAGATATGAAGTCTCCAATAAGTTCTACAGTTGCAAGATGGAGGAGAATAGTTCTGTCAGTGAACATATACTCAGAATGTCTGGGTACCACAACCACTTGATTCAACTGGGAGTTAATCTTCCTGATGATAGTGTCATTGACAGAGTTCTTCAATCACTGCCGCCAAGCTACAAGAGCTTTGTGATGAACTATAATATGAAAGGGATCGATAAGACGATTTCTGAGCTCTTCGCAATGCTAAAGGCTGCGGAGGTAGAAATCAAGAAGGAGCATCAAGTGTTGATGGTCAAAAAGAGCACCAGTTTCAACAAAAAGGGTAAAGGGAAGAAGGGGAACTTCAAGAAGAACAACAAGCCAGTTGCTGCTCAAGTGAAGAAACCCATGTCTGGACCTAAGCCTGAGACTGAGTGCTTCTACTTCAAAGGAACTGGTCACTGGAAGCGGAACTACCCCAAGTATTTGGCGGAGAAGATGGAAGGCAAAGTGAAAGGTATATTTGATATACATGTTATTGATGTGTACCTTACTAATGCTCGTAGTAGTGCCTGGGTATTTGATACTGGTTCAGTCGCTAACATTTGCAACTCGAAACAGGGGCTACGGATTAAGCTAAGATTGGCTAAGGACGAGGTGACGATGCGCGTGGGAAATGGTTCCAAAGTCGATGTGATCGCCGTCAGCATGCTACCTCTACATATACCTTCGGGATTAGTATTAGACCTAAATAATTGTTATTTGGTGCCAGCATCGCGCATGAACATTATATCTAGATCTTGTTTGATGCGAGATAGTTGTTCTATTTATATGAGTAATATCTTTTATGGTCATGCACCCCTGATGAGTGGTCTATTTTTACTAAATGTTCATAGTAGTGATACACATGTTCATAGTATTGAAGCCAAAAGATGCAGAGTTGATAATGATAGTGCAACTTATTTGTGGCACTGCCGTTTAGGTCATATTGGTGTAAAGCGCATGGAGAAACTCCATTCTGATGGACTTCTAGAATCACTTGATTATGAATCACTTGGTACTTGCGAACCATGCCACATGGGCAAGATGACTAAAACTCCGTTCTCCGGAACAATGGAGCGAGCAACAGAGTTATTGGAAATCATACATACTGATGTATGTGGTCCAATGAACATTGAAGCTCACGGCGAATATCGTTATTTTCTCACCTTCACAGATGATTTGAGAAGATATGGGTATATCTACTTAATGAAACATAAGTCTGAAACATTTTAAAAGTTCAAAGAATTTCAGAGTGAAGTGGAAAATCATCATAACAAGAAAATCAAGTTTTTACGATCTGATCGTGGAGGTGAATATTTGAGTTATGAGTTTGGACTTCATTTGAAATAATGCGGAATAGTTTCGCAACTCACGCCACCTGGAACACCACATCGTAATGGTGTGTCCGAACATCGTAATTGTAGTTTACTAGATATGGTGTGATCTATGATGTCTCTCACTGATTTACCGCTATCATTTTTGGAGTTATGCTTTAGAGACAGTTGCATTCACGTTAAATAGGGCACCATCTAAATCCGTTGAGACGACACCTTATGAACTGTGGTTTGGCAAGAAACTCAAGTTGGTCGTTTCTTAAAGTTTGGGGCTGTGATGCTTATGTGAAAAAGCTTCAACCTAATAAGCCCGAATCCAAATCGGAGAAATGTGTCTTCATAGGATACCCAAAGGAGACTGTTGGGTAAACCTTATATCATAGATCCGAAGGCAAGATATTCGTTGCTAAGAATGGATTCTTTCTAGAGAAGGATTTTCTCTCGAAAGAAGTGAGTGGGAGGAAAGTATAACTTGACAAGGTAATTGTACCTTCTGCCTTACTGGAAAGTAGTTCATCACTGAAATCAGTTCCAGTGATTCCTACACCAGTAAGTGAGGAAGCTAATGACGATGATCATGAAACTTCTGATCAAGTTACTATCGAACCTCATAGGTCAACCAGAGTAAGATCCACACCAGAGTGGTACGGTAATCATGTTCTTGAAGTCATGTTACTTGACCATGATGAACCTACGAACTATAAGGAAGCGATGATGAGCCTAGATTCCGCAAAATGGCTTGAGGCCATGAAATCTGAGATGGGATCCATGTATGAGAACAAAGTATGGACTTCGGTTGACTCACCCGATGATCGGAAGGCCATAGAGAATAAATGGATCTTCAAGAAGAAGACTGACGCTGACGGTAATGTTACTATCTACAAAGCTCGACTTGTTGCAAAAGGTTTTCGACAAGTTCAAGGACTTGACTGCGATGAGACCTTATCACCCGTAGCGATGCTTAAGTCCGTCTGAATCATGTTAGCAATTGCCGCAGTTTATGATTATGAAATTTGGCAAATGGATGTCAAAATGCATTCCTTAATGGATACCTTAAAGAAGAGTTGTATATGATGTAACCAGAAGGTTTTCTCGATCCAAAAGGTGCTATAAAGTGTGCAAGCCCCAGCGATCCATTTATGGACTGGTGCAAGCCTCTCGGAGTTGGAATATACGCTTTGATAGTGTGAACAAAGCATATGGTTTTGTACAGACTTTTGGAGAAGCCTGTATTTACAAGAAAGTGAGTGGGAGCTCCGTAGCATTTCTGATATTATATGCAGATGACATATTGTTGATCAGAAATGATACTGAATTTCTGAATAGCATAAAAGGATACTTGAATAAGAATTTTTCATTGAAAGACCTCGGTGAAGCTGCTTATATATTGGGCATCAAGATCTATAGAGATAGATCAAGACGCTTAATTGGACTTTCACAAAGCACATACCTTGATAAAGTTTTGAAGAAGTTCAAAATGGATCAGGCAAAGAAACAGTTCTTGCCTGTATTACAAGGTGTGAAGTTGAGTCAGACTCAATGCCCAACCACAATAGAAGATAGAGAGAAAATGAAAGGTGTTCCCTATGCTTCAGCCATAGGCTCTATCATGTATGCAATTCTGTGTACCAAACCTGATGTGTGCCTTGCTATAAGTTTAGTAGGGAGGTACCAAAGTAATCTAGGAGTGGATCATTGGACAGCGGTCAAGAACATCCTGAAATACCTGAAAAGGACTAAGGATATGTTTCTCGTATATGGAGGTGACAAAGAGCTCGTCGTACACGGTTACGTCGATGCAAGCTTTGACACTGATCCGAATGACTCTAAGCCACAAACCAGATACGTGTTTTTATTAAAGGGTGGAGCTGTCAGTTGGTGCAGTTCCAAGCAGAGCGTCGTGGCGGGATCTACGTGTGAAGAAGAATAAATAGCTGCTTCGAAAGTAGCAAATGAAGGAGTCTGGATGAAGGAGTTCATATCTGATCTAGGTGTCATACCTAGTGCATCGGGTCCAGTGAAAATATTTTTTGACAATACTAGTGCAATTGCCTTAGCAAAGGAATCTAGATTTCACAAGAGAACGAAGCACATCAAGAGACGCTTCAATTCCATCCGCGATCAAGTCAAGGAGGGAGACATAGAGATTTGCAAGATACGCATGGATCTGAATGTTGCAGACCCGTTGACTAAGCCTCTCTCACGAGAAAAACATGATTAGCACCAAGACTCCATGGGTGTTAGAAACATTACAATGTAATCTAGATTATTGACTCTTGTGCAAGTGGGAGACTGAAGGAAATATGCCCTAGAGGCAATAATAAAGTTGTTATTTATATTTCCTTATACCATGATAAATGTTTATTATGCATGCTAGAATTGTATTAACCGGAAACTTAGTACATGTATGAATACATAGACAAATAGAGTGTCACTAGTTTGCCTCTACTTGACTAGCTCATTGAATCAATGATGGTTATGTTTCCTAACCATAGACATGAGTTGTCATTTGATTAACGGGATCACATCATTAGAGAATGATGTGATTGAATTCACCCATCCGTTAGCTTAGCATGATGGTCGTTTAGTTTGTTGCTATTGATTTCTCGATAACTATACATGTTCCTATGACTATGAGATCATGCAACTCCCGAATACCGGAGGAACACTTTGTGTGCTACCAAACGTCACAACGTAACTGGGTGATTATAAAGGTGCTCTACAGATGTCTCCGATGGTGTTTGTTGAGTTGGCATGGATCAAGATTAGGATTTGTCACTCCGATTGTCGGAGAGGTATCTCTGGGCCCTCTCGGTAATGTACATCACTATAAGCCTTGCAAGAAATGTAGCTAATGAGTTAGTTACGGGATGTAGAATTACGAAACGAGTAAAGAGACTTGCCGGAAACGAGATTGAACTAGGTATTGAGATACCGGCGATCGAACCTCAGGCAAGTAACATACCGATGACAGAGGGAACAACGTATATCATTATGCGGTTTAACCGATAAAGATCTTCGTAGAATATGTAGGAACCAATATGAGCATCCAGGTTCCGCTATTGGTTATTGACCGGAGACATGTCTCGGTCATGTCTACATAGTTCTCGAACCCGTAGGGTCCGCACGCTTAACGTTCGATGACGATCGGTATTATGAGTTTATTTATTTTGATGTACCGAAGGTTGTTCGGACTCTCAGATATGATCACGGACATGACGAGGAGTATCAAAATGGTCGAGACATAAAGATCGATATATTGGCCGGCTATATTCGGACACCGGAGGTGTTCCAGGTGATTTCGGAGAAACCGGAGTGCTGGAGGGGTTTACCGGAACCCCCCCAGGGAAGGATTGGGC
Source organism: Triticum urartu (assembly GCF_003073215.2). Taxonomy (NCBI): domain Eukaryota; kingdom Viridiplantae; phylum Streptophyta; class Magnoliopsida; order Poales; family Poaceae; genus Triticum; species Triticum urartu. The sequence continues at coordinate 36,951,781 of NC_053028.1, read as the reverse complement.
CTTAGTGGGCCTTAGGGGAGAGAGAGGGCAGCAGTCCAGGAGGTGCCCCCCCAAGGGGAGTTCGAATAGGACTAGGGGAGGGGGCGCGACCCCTCTTTCCCTCTCCCTCTCCCTCTCTTTCCTTCCCCCTTCCTCCTTCCTAGTAGGACTAAGAAAGGATGAATCCTAGTCCTACTAGGAGGAGGATTCCTCCTCTCCTTGGGCGCCACTAGGGCCAGCCGACCTCCCCCTTTCTCCTTTATATACGAGGGCAGGGGGGCACCCTAGGACACACAAGTTGATTGTTCCAAGCCGTGTGCGGTGCCCCACTCCACCATAATCCACCTCGGTCATACCATAGCGGTGCTTAGGCAAAGCCTTGTTCCGGTAGCAACATCATCACCGTCGTCACGCCGTCGTGCTGACGACGGTCTCCCTCGAAGCTCTACTGGATCATGAGTTCGCGGGATGTATCCGAGCCAAACGTGTGCAGATCACGGAGGTGTCGTACCTTCGGTGTGGGGATCGGTCGATCATGAAGACGTACGACTACATCAACCGCATTGTCATAATGCTTCCGCTTACGGTCTACGAGGGTACGTAGACGATACTCTCCCCTCTTGTTGCTATGCATCACCATGATCTTGCGTGTGCGTAGGATTTTTTTAGAAATTACTATGTTCCCCAACACGAACACGGCGTAGGAGTCCTTTGCCATCTCTGATCTATGTACGTGTATTGTCAGTTGATGAATTCAACGATAATATGAAACATAATGTACTTAAGAAAACAAAGAGGAATAATTAGCAAAATACAAGCAACCTATAGTAAACATAAATAACGAAGTTCCTCATACCCAAGCTAAATAACTAGAGTGATCTACGCTAGTTCAGGAGGACGGTTTAATTACATCACAGAGTATCGTCGTGCATAAATTCAAAGTTTTACCATAGAAAGACAGTAGTGACACATTGTCATCGACATCAGTCCTCCATGTCAGCGGTCCAATCTTCATAGTCAGGGAGGAAGTACTTGAGCTTCTTGAAAGGCTTCAGGTCTAGACGTTGAGCGAGTAGCAGTGCTTAGACATCTTCCCGCGTGATTGGCCCATGGTAGGACATCCTTGTTGGTTCGAGGACCTCCTTCGTAATCACTTGGGAAAGTTCACACTATACATGGTAAAACTCAGCTCGGATTGAATGGTACGGTGTCTTCCCTATGCTTGTGTCCCAGTTGACAATCTCGGCATCGTTGGTAGTAGCTAACATGCGAAGGCATTCCTTATCCCTTCTGTACTCGATCAGGTGATGCATGAGGTAGAATCCATTAGCCTTATTGGTGTATGGTTGCTGGATGCAGCAGAAGTCGGTTTTATGGCCAAAACCCAGCCCGTTCTTCCCATGCTTTTTCACCTTGATATATCCACCAGAGAGGCTGAAGGTTAACAGGGCATTATCAAGAACACTCTTGATGTGCGTGTAATCCTTTTTCTTGATGTTCTTCTATGAGTGCAAGTACATAGCATGGGAGTATTCTGGGTACAGAATGATGAGGACGCCCCCCTCCCGCTACACAAAATAAGTACACGTCAAATTAGCCTCCATGCTTGCAAAGGAATGATTAAAACTTATGAAAGGATATATGCGAATGACTTACGTGGGATGATAAGGCAGGAGAATTTCTTCCTTGTCCTTATTAGAGTACATGAACTCGGTGATGTACTTGCTCGCATAGTCACGACGCTCTTTGCAAACTGCCAAGAATCTCTCGTGCATATAGTACGGGTCCATGACATAGATATACAAAATGATGAGGATGCCCCCCTCCCGCTATGCAAAATAAGTACACCTCAAATTAGCCTCCATGCTTGTAAAGGAATGATTAAAACTTACGAAAGGATATCCGCGAATGACTTACGTGGGATGATAAGGCAGGAGAATTGCTTCCTTGTCCTTATTAGAGTACTTGAACTTGGTGATGTACTTGCTTGATTAGTCACGATGCTCTTTGCAAACTACCAAGAATCTCTCATGCATATAGTACGAGTCCTAGACGTAGATATATTTTATGTTCTCGAGCTTGATGAAGTAGTTGACATACATCGCATACATGTAGATCAACTAGAAATCCAGCTTGGTCATGTGGAACATGTCATAGATGTAGTCAACTCGCAGGATGAACTTATCCGCGGGCCATCTCTTGACGTACAACTTCCCGCTTGGCACCTGAGCCGCATAAATTGGGTATCCTGGTTTTTTGAGATGAGAAGGATATTCTCTCTGGCCAGCACATCTTCATGCAGTCTCCTTAGATCGTTGTTCAGTATGGCATCTAGCACTTTCTTAGGTAGGATCGGGTGGCCAGCAACATGGAAACGCTCCACGCCTTCGACAGTTATTCTATCTACCACCCGGGGCTTCAGAGGCGGATGGCTGCTTGAAGCAGCTTTGGTGCCTTTAGGGCCTTTCCTGCCCGGTCTACACCTTTGCTTCTAGGTGGGTGGCGGTAGTGAGCCCACCATACCTTCCCTAACAACCACCCCCATTGTTGTCGGGCTAATCAGTGGACGGCCCTCGGGTTGTTGCTGGGTGGAGGCGGCATCTGGAGGCGTGTCCTGCGAGGGTCGCATGAAGAGAGACTTTTTGTATTCCACCTTAGGACATTCCGGCTCCGACAAATCAGGTAGCATCAAGTCATCATCTCCACGCTCATAGCCTGAGTCTTCATCGTCCCGAGCCATCAATCCTCCATCGTCATAAGAGATATTGAAATACTTGAGAGGGTCATCATCATCATCCTCCATGTCATCATCAACATTTGCTTCTTCGACGGGGGCGACGTCATCTGGCACTAATGGAGGCTCTCCCTCACGTCGTCCGCTATCACCCGCCATGACAGGTGCAAGTAATTTGGTAGGTGGGGTGCTTTTCATACTGGGCGCCTCGACACGAAGAAGAGTCTTCGGCCAAGGAAAGAACCAGCTCTTGCATGCGCCAATCCATTTAGGGGTGTCCTCGTCATCGACTGGTACTAGAGGAGGCAAATCCTCGAAGCCCGCTAAGACACTAGCCACGTTAACCTTGAATACGCCATCGGGCATCTCTCACTTGTGGAAAATGCGGTCATGTGGCTTCACGATCGTTGCCTTTCCCACGACCACTTATGGCCGTTGATGTTGTAGAGTAGGGTGCACAGGGTATCATCGGCCTATGAAGAAGACATGTCTACGACGTCAAACATCCGAAAGGCAACTGAAACAGAAGCCTATACACATGCTGGTGAAAAGGGTATGACGCGTAATTACCATGAGGACGTCGAGCTAGAGACGGAGGTCGGGCTGCTACAGACAGGAGCGGGACCTTTTGCGGTTTCTTGAGTAGGTCCTGGTGGCGTGATGTTCACCGAATTGCTCCCGACGTAGCTGGGAAGGGGAAAGTCCTCTAGCCCTTTATTTGGATTGCTCTTCGACCAATTTATAATTACTGGAATCAAGCTGGTAATAATTGAAGATTGGAAGTGAGCCATGATGCCAGCCACCACGTCATTGACCGCTGCATTGACTACCCCGAGCAACTCTTTTGTGGTCTCAGCTTTGGTCTTATTGACTACAATCGCGACCTTCTTGTCGATGGCCTGCTAAGTGAGCAACCGTCTCTTCCTTCTTTCCTATGGCTCCTCGCGGTAGCACATCTTCCATGAGGCACCATCTCCGACGCCGTGCACACGTCCATAGCACGGCAGTTTGTCCTCCGGGAACTTTTTCAGTATGTTCAGGGACCGGTTGAATGGGGTGTCCCACTTGGGCCTCGTTGACCACTGTGATGACTCGTCGCTTTGGGCCGCCTTTTGGTGTTGCTCTTTTTGCAAAAGGAATGTGGATGGTTGACTAATGTGAAAAAAAATTGGAATTGATTGGAAGCTAATATGATAATGTGGTAATATAACAATAACCAGAAGTCTCATGAACTCCCTCATGTTTGGGTCCATGTAAAAGATCTTTTTGATGCGGTCCCACTTGTACTGGGCCCTGATCCAGTCACGCTCCAGCGGGTCAGTGAACTCCGCCAAGGGGTCTGTGATTCCGTGACTTTCACGTTCGGCATCCTCCTTGGCCCATACGAGCCTCTTCCCCTCATAACTACGGCTTCCGAGGGGGTGGGGAGGCATGTTCCTAGCCTGGACCGCCTTCATTTTCTCTGACCTAGCCTTGAATTCTTCTTTAGCGCAAGTCTCCTTGAATTCTTCAAAGTCCTCTTCCTTTATTGATGGATTGTCAGCATGAATCTTGGACCACAGTTCATTCTTCCCAATCACTTTTTTCACCCAAACTTTCCAGGCGGACAAGTCGTTGGTGAGCGTCACCATCGCCTTGTCGTTTATCTTTGTCATGGCGTCGTCGTCCCATGGATTTTTGCTTTCATCCCAGCTGGGGAACTAGAACCTATTGTGCATCTTCTTTAGGAGCATGTTCTTCATATATGGTATCTTCTTCAACTTCTCATTGTTGTTGTTCGCGGTTTCCCTGAGGATGCATCCTAGTTGATTGCCCGAGCACGAGCGTGCTTCCTCCAGCGTCGTTGGCACTAATTTCTTGGGGTGCATCTCCGTGACCACAACTTGTCCGATGCTGAGCTCGTTTCTTCTTTGAGCCGTCTTCTGCTTAGGTGCTTTACCGGCTACGACAACATCGTTGCCTTTCTCAGGGGTGGTGTCGGTGCCGGTGCCAGTGCTGGTGTCGGTGTTGGTGTCAGGGTTGATGCCACCGCCGCCACCCTGCACCGCCATCTAGTGTTCATCCAGGTAATCGAAAAGATGATTTGCTGCCTTAATGGGGTCTTCCTCGAGGCGACCAGAACCACCAGCTTCGGCATGGCTAGACATGTTTCCTATTAAACAATTGTAAATAAAATATATAATGAAAAGAAAAAGGGGCCTATATTTGGTCCTAATGTTGATTCACCCCCCCCCCCCCCCCCCCCCCCCGCCCGCGGCAAATCCCGGGCACTCCATATGTCCTAGTTACTAGCACAAGTCATGCCGAAAATCATGGAAGTTTTTGACCTGGCCTTTGCTAGAAAGTGGACATATGGAGCGTCTGAAATTTGCCGGAACAGAAACGAATCAACATTCCGGCAAAGCATCGGCCACTCGGATATTCTTCGACCATTGTCCATTCAACCAACATTAATCATATCAAGAGAACATGTTTACTGAACATGTTTACTGAACATATCCAAATGGAGCATGGATTTGATGCTATCATCAAGAGAACATGACAACATCATATAACAAATTTCCAGGACTTAGCAAATTAACCAAGTGTTAAAGACAACAACATTGTATAGGCTACTTTGCATGCTTGTGCTAGTCACCACATGGCATATCATGCTCCTAAAACATCATCTAGGGTTTTATATACCCTAAACTAAATTGCCCTACACAAATTTGCTAAACTTCCCTAAACTAAATTTCCGAAATTGCCCTAAACTAAATTTGCTACTATTTTTTCCTAAATGATCCCTCTCTCTGCTACTGCCCTAAACAAAAATTTGTTACTTTTTTCAATACAATTTGCTACCGTTTTTAGTTTAGTGCATTTTCGCTACTGTTTTTATTTATAACTATTTTATATACCGACAAAAATTGCCTAGATAATTTTTAGCTATATTATGTACCTACAAAATTTATTTGTAGCTAGGAAATTTGCTATTGTTTTTTATTTATAGTTAAAAAATCCACTGTTTATTTATAGCTAAAAAAGTCCACTGATTTTGCAATTTTAGGGAGCTACTGTTTTTGATAAATTTCCTAGCTACACATAATTTGCTAATGTTTTTATAACTAAAAATTTTATTAATATTTTTATTTATACCTAAATTAATTCCTAAATGCTCTCTCTCTCTACTACTACCCTAACCAACATATTTTCTAATTTAGCTAAATTTGCTAAATTTGGTACTGCCCTAAAATACACATGATGATTTTGACTATCTGCTCATCACCCTATGAACTTGAATCAATGTTTTGTTATGTCTATTTCCATACCAATGATGCCTAGTAGATTCCTCCACCTCAAATGATAAACTAACAATTTTTAGTTAACAGTAGCTAGGGTTCATATGTCCTATTTTGCTAACAGTAGCTAGGGTTCATCACACAAAGAGAGAGAGGAGGGCAGGGGAGAGGAGAGGGAGAGGCTTACAGGCTCGGGTGGTCGGCGGCGAGGGCGAGCAGGGGAGAGGGCAGTGGTGGCGAGATCGAGGGCGACGACAGCGGTGAGGTCGAGGGCGGGCAGGGGCTCGGGCCGGCGTCGAGGTCGAGGGACGGGCAGGGGCGACGGCGGTGCGCGACAACAAAGAGGAGGGGGAGATGTGGGAAAGTGGGGGAAATGGGAGTTGACAATTTTTTGATAGAAAGACTGTAAGGGAACCACTACAATATAATTGGTGCAACAAACCCAAATGGCAAGTACCATGCCTTGAACCTGGGTGGGTGGGAAGGCATCAGCCCCTTCCCACCACTAGGCTATGGCTTATTCTGCTTGGCAAAATTTTGAGCCCGCGCGGTGGGTTGGGATCCAGCGCTATAGCTAAGTTAGCTATAACGCTGGGTGGTAGTCCAGCTCTACTACTAACTGTTCCAATTTTTGTTTTTTAATTCTAAAATACACATAGCAGCAGCGCTAGATTAGTATCCAGCGCTATAGATAACTTAGCTATAGAGCTTGTTCATAATACATCACTACCGCTATGTTTCTTTTCTTTATATTATTTTGCTTTTCTAGTTTTTCGTTTTCTTTTCTTTTTATTATTTTCCTTTTCTTTTCTGTTTATTTTCCTTTTTCTTTTGTATTGCTTTCTCCCTTTTGTTTTTGTTTTTTTCTCCCGACAATGTCGTCTCCCTCCCACACTGGGCGAATATCACCGGAACCATGCATGTGGTGGTAATTGAAGGGGGATATGATGTATACATCATTTGACCGATAACGGTTACTTAAGTGCTTACACAAAATAGATACATATATATAAATGATGGTTTCTCAGCTGCGTCGACAACGTTTCACATTGATTCTTTTTTTCACGTATGCTTCATCGTCATCATCATCTGCCATCATCGGGTTGTCGTATTGGTTGTAGTCTTCCTCGTTGGAGACTCCATCCATTCTGACGATGCTCATTTTGCCTCTCCTCATGACAACACGGCTGGGATTGGTCGCATCGGTTATGAAGAAGCATTGTGTCATGTGCTTAGTGTGTACCCATGGCTCCATTTTGGCGATGACGTTAACGTTCACGGCAACACTCTTCACGTCAGGTGAAATACTTATTTTCTCTTACGACGTCCTTAGCCCATCTGACATGGAACATCGTCGCATCGTCCATTCCTACATAGTCAAGCTCCCAGATCTCTTCGACCCTCCCATAAAATCTTTCAGTTGTGTCGTTGGCGTCGGTCACGCATTCAATCGTCACCCCAGAGTTCTAGTAATCACTGTCCATGTCTTTGGCCTCCGTGTAGAACGTGTTCCCGTTGATATCGTATGACTGATAGGTCGCGAGTTTGGGCGCGTGTCCATGTGCTGAGGCATGTACGAGCAATCCATCTGAACTGCCCTCTTACGGGGGATTAGCAAGAACTTGCGCTTTGAACCAACGCAAGAAAGTGGCATTGTGCATGACAGTAACTTCATCATTCGTCTTGAGCATCACCTTATCACGATACTTCTTTGTGATGGTTTGTTTGTGCCGTGTCACATAATCATCTACCACATCTAGGTGTTGTAGCACTACTAAGTTAGCCCTGTCAAAGTCATTCCGTCGATCTGACTAGTCCACGTGAAATTCCCTCCAACCGTTGTTGTGACCTTCTCCTCCGAGCCTCCCATCATTCTTATTGATGGGAAAACCAACAACAGGGTCTCCGATGCCTATATAATTCTCGCAAAAGAAGATGCACTCATGCATCAGATACCCCTGGACGATGCTCCTATCGGGACGGGACATGTTATGAACGAATCCTTTGATGACCCCATTCATCCTCTCGAACGACATCATGCTGTGAAGGAATGTCGGCCCGAGGTTGATGATGTCGTCCACGATGTGGACACACAGATGCACCATGACGTCAAAGAACATGGGCGGGAAGTACATCTCAAGATCACATAGTATAACAACGATCTCTTCCTGTAGCCTTCAGAGCTACTTCACACTGATGGAGTTTTGAGAGATAACATCAAAGAAGTTGCAGAGACCAGTAAGCGTGTCACGAAGGTGCTTGTCCATTATCCCTATAATGGCAACCAGGAGCATCTGCATCATCATCATGTGACAGTCATGAGACTTCATCCCGCTGAACCTTTTCTTCTTGGTGTCTAGATATCTTCTTATCTTCCCACAGTAACCGGAATTGACTTTGATTCCCATAAGGCACTTGCTAAATTGATCGATCTCCTTCACACTTAAGGTGAAGCAAGAAGGGGGCAATAATTCTCCTCCTTCTTGTTGACTTTTCTGCCCCATCTCCCCTCCTCCGTCTCCGTTTCCTCCGTCGACTTTTTACGGTGGAGATCTTTCCTGATTTTCAAATCTTCCAAGTCTTTCCTTTCCTTCGGCCCATCCTTGGTCTTCTCCGACATGTTCATCAGTATGCCAAGCAAGCTCTCGAGGACATTCTTTGTGATATGAATTTGATCAAGGCAATGAGGCGTGTCGTGATTGGGCCAGTACTCCAAGTCCCAGAAAATAGACGTCATTTTCCATACCTTCAACAGTGGCTTCAACGCCTTTTTCATCTTTCCTAGCGCGGGGCACTGTTCCCAGTTTTCAACAGCTCGTTGATTTCGGCACCACTCCTCTTATGTGGAGGTCCTCGATGCTCAACCAACCCATTGAACAGATCTCCACGCTTTCTCCATGGTTCATCCTTCTCGAGCCATCTATGATGCCCCATGTACACGATTTTCCCAGACCCGCCATCTTTCATTGACGTAAGCTGCTGAGTTGCATCATCCATGTACCTCGTGCATCCGCAGTATCCGTGGCACACCTGGCCTGAGGTGTACCCGTAACCGAGATAGTCATGCACCGCCGTCATCAGTGTGGCTCTCATATAGAAATACTCTCCTTTGCTGGCGTCCCATGTACATGCCGGTGTTTTCCACAACGTGTCTAGCTCCTCTTTCAAAAGCCCCATATATAGGTTAATATTATTTCTCGGTTGTTTCGGCCCTTGAATCAGAATGCTAATGTGTATGTACTTTGTCTTCATGCACTTCCATGGGGGGAGGTTGTACATCCATACAAAGACCGTCCATGTGCTATGGTTAGTGTTCTGGTTTCCAAACGGATTCATGCCATCGGTACTCGCACCAAGCACGATGTTCCTTGGATCTTCCGCAGCAAATCCATATACGGCATTTAATGCTCTCCACTGGCTAGCATCTGCGAGGTGTCTCAGCTTCGTATCATCTCCATCGTCGGGCTTATTCCTCTCCATGTGCCTGCACATGAGCTTTTCTTCCTTAGGATCTACGAAATACCGCTGCAGATGGGGAGTGATCAGAAAGTACCATAGAACTTTTTGAGGAGCTTTCTTTCCTGCCTTCTTGTATCGAGAAGCATTGCACACTGGATAGCTGGGTTTTTCCGCATGCTCACCCCGATAAATGATGCAATCGTTGATGCATGCGTGGTACCTAATGTGCAGCAAATCAAAATGGCGAATGATTTTCTTGGCCTCCTCGACCCTAGTAGGACACAAGTTCCCGCGGGAAGAACTTTATTATGTAGATGCTTTAAATACTCATCGAGGCTTTTGTCTGTCCATTTGTTTTTGGCCTTCGTCTTTAGAAGTTCGAGCATGAAACTCAAGTGTGTCACCTCGGGATCGCAACCGTCATTGGAGACTTCGGGTCTACTTCAAGTTGCGTCAGCTTGGCCTCCTCTCTAGAAGCAACTTTCTCGCTAGTCGTACTCTTGCGAAGGAGGTCTCGAACATCAGGGTCCTACACGACTGCACTTAGTAGCATCGAATACTGCGGCCTGATCACCGCCTCTTCTCCTCCATGTCTGGACTCTTGTTCGCCGTGTCCAGAATCTTCTCCGCCGCTGTCATGTCCGAAATCTTCCCCACCGCCATGTCTGGCGCCATAGTCTTTGTGTCGATCGATCATCTCTTCGTCTAGCCCCATGTCATTATTCCCTGCCAAGTGGACAACCTCATCATCATCTTTACTTATCCATCGAGTATAGCCATCAATGAAACCATTCATCAACAGGTGCTCCTTCAAACTGCCACGATCAAACGGGTCCAAAAGGACTCCTTCTTTGCATCTTGTACACAGACATCTAATCCTAGTATGATTATTTGCATACATGTCCATCACCGCAGATTGCAAGTATTGCTCCACCTTCCATCCACTCAGCTTCATGACCGACTGCATGGTATAACAAGCAAAAGGGTTATAAACAAAATGCATGCATGCATCGGTCAAAGTCACATAAAAATTTGGCATGACCTTTCCTAAAAATAGGACATATCGAGTTTGCTCGAAATTCTCCAAAACGGAAATAAATCGACATTTCCGCAAAACATAAGCAACTCGGGGGCATGTCACTTGCACAAATCTCTCCATATCCCAAACACACATATTCCCATTCATAAAATGCACTAATTTTTACTCACCTATCTCCTGAGAGAGATCGAGCACGGTCAGATGAGACGCCTTAATTTCACTACCTATGGCTAAATAGCTAGCTAGATCTAGTTGTTGGGGAGGAGAGATGACTCTAGCTAACTAAGGGAGAGGGAGAGAGATGAGCTAGCTAGATCCATATCTATGGAATGGAGGGAGAGCCAAATAATTGAGGTAGCTACATAGAGATGAGAAGGCCATTTATGGAGGAGAGTTATGGTGGAGGAGGGCATTAATAGGCAGAGAAGAGAGGTAGGAGGAAGATAGAAGAAGGGCAACAATGGTGGACCACTAACTTAGATAGGGGAGTTGGGAAAGTAGCGATGTTTCCCAGAAAGCGCTATTGCTATGGTACTTAGTAGTAGCGCTTTCCTGGAAAAGTGCTACAATTAAGTGGGGCCCATTAGTAGTAGTGGTGCTATCAAATAAAGAGCTACTACTAAAATCTTAGTAGTAGCGCAATATTCTAGACAGCGCTGGTCCTACAGCTAGCGTCGGTGGGAGCGTTGGGTCCCACTTAGTAGTAGCGCCTTTTCCGTTTCCAGCGCTACTGCTAAAGCATTACTTGTAGCGCTACCCCAGACTAGCACCACTACTAATTAGCAGCAACGCTTGCTTTTTTCAAACGCTACTATTGATGCCCTACCTATAAGCATTTCCCTAGTAGTGCATCACTGCGTATAAGTTCCAACAGCTCGGACGCCCACTCGCAACTCTTTGTGAAAGGAGACTTAGTCATCTTGCCAAGAAAGCATGATTCGCATGTCTTGAATGACCTGATGTCGGACGAAGTTAGGAGTCCATCATCATGGAGCTTCTTCATGCGTTTCAGACTAATGTGTCCAAGCCAGCAATGCCAGATGTATGTTGGATTTATATCATTAGGCTTATGCCTCTTGACATTCACATGATAGACCGGTTCATATTCCATATTCAATATAAAAGCCCATCAATAATTGGTGCATAGCCATGGAACATTCCACAAATAGAACAAACAACCATTGTCCTTTAAATTGAATTCATAACCCTGACTCATCAAGCAGGAGGCAGAAATAGTGTTCTGACTAAGTGCAGGAATGTAATGACAATTATTCAATTCCAAAATGAATCCGGAAGAAAGCTAGAGCTTCATCTTGCCGACCTCCAACACAGCAACTCTTTCTTTGTTGTCGCCCCTGATGTCAATCTCTCCTTGTGCTACATGCCAAGTTCTTACCAGCCCCTGCACTGAGTTGCACATACAAGGTAAATGTCTATAACATGTTAACAAGTGTACCTTTGCCTGAAGAAGCATTTCCGGCCTTCTTGCCATTCTCTGCAAGCCACTAGCTACCGTTCCTCTTCTAGTTTTTGGTATCCTTGCAATGGTAGGAAACGGTCCCTAACTCTAATATAGTCTTCCCACTGCGGCGGAGATTACCTTCTTTGTTTTTTCTTGGACTAACTCGTCTTGAACTTGCCAGGCTTCTGCACCACCAACACTTGATGCGCGCCTTTCTTAATATCCTGCTCTGCCACCTTTAGCATCCCATGCAATTCAGTGAGCTTCTTATCCATGCCATGCATACGATAGTTCGAGATGAATGTGAAAGCACAAGTGCTCCTAGTGTGATTTTGGTAATTAATGTTAACATATCTCTTGTTGGACTAATACTTTTATCTAGTATATTTCAGAAAGATCAACAAAGGTGTAGCATGGACAAGAGGATGTGGAACCCCTTCAAGAAGCTATGGACAAGGATTGGGATAAGCTCAAGACTCTACATTTTCATTTTAGTGATCCAAGATCACATTGAGTCCATAGGAAAACCAATACTATTAAAAGGGGATGAGGTGTTTCTTAATGGCTTGCTTGCTCAAAGTGCTTAGTGATATGCTCCAAAGCCCTCAACCACTTTCTCATTTCCACATATGTCCCAAACCTAAAGTCGAACTCGGCCCCACCGATTTGATCTATCCGGCGCCACCGAGTTCACTTGACATAGCCACTACCAGACACCATAATCAATTCAGTCTCATGGATGGGATCTCGGTCTCACCGACATGGGCTTGCAAACTCTCTGTTTCCTATTGCAATTATCTCAGTCTCACCGATATATGCAATCGGTCCCACCGAGTTTGCTTGACCAACTCTCTGTTTTTCTTATTACCAAAATCTGTCTCACCAAGTTTGTGTAATCGGTCTCACCGAGTTTGTGTAATCGGTCAAACCGAGTTGAGGTTTTACCCTAACCCTAGCACATCGGTCCCACCGAGTTGATCATATCGGTCCCACCAAAAACTCTAACGTTCACATTTTGAACCATATCGGTATGACCGAGTTTCTCGATTCGGTCCCACCGAGTTTGGTGAATTGTGTGTAACAGCTAGATTTTGTGTGGAGGCTATATATACCCCTCCACCGATCCTCCATTCGAGGAGAGAGAGCCATCAGAATGTGCCTACACTCCCACTACTTATTTTCTGAGAAAGAACCACCTACTCATGTGTTGAGATCAATACATTCCAATCCAACCACAAGAATCTTGACCTTTAGCGTTCGCCAAGTTGCTTTCCACTCAAATCATCTTTCCACCAAATCCCAATCTGTGAGATAGAGTTGAGTGTTGGGGAGACTATCATTTGAAGCACAAGAGCAAGGAGTTCATGATCACCACAACATCTATTACCTTTTGGAGAGTGGTGTCTCCTAGATTGGTTAGGTGTCACTTGGGAGCCTCCATCAAGATTGTGGAGTTGAACCAAGGTGTTTGTAAGGGCAAGGAGATCGCCTACTTCGTGAAGATCTACCCAAGTGAGGCAAGTCCTTCGTGGGTAATGTCCATGGTGGGATAGACAAGGTTGCTTCTTCATGGACCCTTTGTGGGTGGAGCCCTCCGTGGGCTCGCGCAACCGTTACCCTTCATGGGTTCAAGTCTCCATCAACGTGGATGTACGATAGCACCACCTATTGGAACCACGCCAAAAATCTTCGTGTCTCCAATTGCGTTTGCACACTCTGATCCCATCCCTTTACTTTATTGCATGTTGCATGCTTTACTTTACACTTCTCATATACTCTTGTCATGCTTGCTTGAAATATATTGTGAATGCTGAAACTTGTGATAAAACTCCACCTTAACTTCAAGAAATTAAAAACTGCTACTTTTCTTTATTGACGGTCTAATCACCCCCCTCTAGACACCTCTTCTTGATCCTTTCAATTTGTATTAGAGCTTTGGTATCCATTGCTTTGGTTTAATCACCATTGGAGGAAGATGGATGAGTCTATGTTGGGGAGTCTTAGATGTAGAGTGCCTATACTTGATGGAGAGTTCTTTCATGAGTGAAAAAATGAGATGCTTGACATTTTCAATGAATATCACTTGAACAAGTACATTACTAGCCCTTGTGCACCCCTTGTTGATCCTTTGCATCCTACCACTGATGAGTCTATTGACATGATCCACAACCTTAGAACTGTCAATCTTATTACTAGAGGTTTGCCTAGAAATTTGTTTGGTTGCTTGCCTACTCTTGATTGTGCTTACACTATATGGAGATTTCTTGAGGAATGATTTCCAAACTATTCCTTGCAAAACTTATATGAGATTCCTCACAAGTCTTTTGCTTTGAGTAAGATGAATTTTAATGATCCCAAGTTTGGTGATTTCTTATTTGAGCTTCATGACCTTATGCGTGCCAAAGGAGACGTTGGAATCATTAGTAATATCATCTCCGAAGTCATTAGAATTCATAAAGGTGAACATTGTGATGATCACTTATCTAATGAATCACTCTCTCTAGGAATTGATCAATCACAAGACGATGTTGAACATGGATACTATGATGAGGATGATGATAGTGACTTTGATCTCGATGAGTATATGAGACATTTTGGTCTTATTGCTAATCTTCGTGGGTACATGGCTGGAGGAAAGGAATGGGTTCTTGATACTGGATGTACCAATCACATGACCAGGGACAAGGATATGTTTTGTGAGCTTGCTGAAAATGACGGCCCTCGAAAGTATGTCACTTTTGGTGATAACTCAAAGGGTAAGGTGGTTGTCCTTGGTAAGGTGGCCATCTCACATGATAGCTCCATACAAAATGTTATGCTCGTTGAATCTCTTGGCTATAATTTACTTTCCATATCTAGACTAGCCGACTTTGGCTTCAATGTCCTATTTACCGAAGTAGATTGCCAAGTGTTTTGAAGAGATGATCATAATATGATCTTTACCGGTATACATAGAGGTGATCTATACATTGTCGATTTAACTAAAAAGGCTCAACCTAGAACCTGCTTAATTGCTAAATCTTCTAAAGGTTGGTTGTGGCATAGAAGGTTAGGTCATGTGGGCATGTGAAATCTTGACAAGCTTATTAAAGGTGATCATATCCTTGGAGTAAAAGATGTTATATTTGATAAGGATAGATTGTGCAGTGCTTGTCAAACAGGAAAATAGGTTGCAGGAAGCCACCCCGTGAAGAACATCATGACCACGAGAAGACCACTCGAGCTACTTCATATGGAACTCCTTGGTCCCAATGCCTATAAATGTCCCGGTAGAAACTCATTTCGTCTAGTCACAGGCGATGATTTTTCAAGATTTCCATGGGTGTTCTTTCTTGATGTTAAATCGCAGGTCCAAAAGATCTTCATGAACTTCTCTAGGAAGGCCCAAAATCAATTTGAAGTGAAGATCAAGAAGGTTCGCAGCGACAACGGAACGGAGTTCAAGAACACAAATGTGGATACCTTTCTTGATGAAGAAGGGATTTCACACGAGTTCTCGGCTACGTACATGCCTCAACAAAATGGAGTTGTTGAGAGGAAGAACCGGACTCTTATTGAGATGGCGGAAATGATGCTTGATGAGTACAAGACACCAAAACACTTTTGGGCGGAAGCAGTTGAGACAGCTTGTCATGCCACAAATCGCTTATACCTTCACAAGCTACTCGACAAGACGGCATACGAGCTTCTCACCGGTAACAAACGCCAAGTTGGATAATTTCGAGTATTCAGCGCAAACTGCTATATTCTTGATAAGCATCTCCATTCTAAATTTCCTCCTAAATCTCATGAGGATTTCCTACTTGGTTATGGCTCAAACTCTCACACTTACCGTGTCTACAACAATTTCACCTCAAAGGTTGAAGAGACGGTAGATGTGAAGTTTGAAGAATCTAACGGCTCACAAGTAGAGCATTTTCCAATTGATGTAGGAGACAAAGACCCTTCGGAAGCAATCCAAGACTTGCCTATTGGCAAGATTCGTCCAACGGAGGTGAAGAAGAGTACTTCGTCCGTCCAAGTGGAAGCTTCTACCTCACAACAAGGTGAACCAAGAATTGACACGGAGGCATCCACAAGTGGGACACGTCAAGATGAAGAAAACGAGGAAGTACACCAAGATGGACCTCATCAACCTCCTTCTCCACCTCGACCAGAGAACAACAACATCAACAGCGAAGAAGGCCAAGAGGAAGAACAAGATGATGAAGATGATGTTCCACCCCGACCCAAACAAAAGCTCTCACGAGTTAGAGCAAGAGTTTCATGAGACCATCCCGTTGAACAAATCTTCAATGATATCCAAAGCGGGAGAATCACTCGCTCTAAAACTTGTTTGGCTAATTGTTGTGAACATTATGCATTCATCTCTAGCATTGAACCTATGAAGGTTGAAGAAGCATTGGAAGCTCCGAATTGCATAAATGGCATGCACGAAGAGCTACACAACTTTGAGAGGAACCAAGTGTGGACATTGGTTGAGAAGCCCGACAACAACCACAACATCATCGGTACCAAATGGGTGTTTCGCAACAAGCAAGACGAAGATGGACAAGTCGTTCGCAACAAAGCACATCTCGTCGCCCAAGGCTACACTCAAGTCAAAGGTATGTACTATGGTGAGACATATGCCCATGTTGCTAGACTTGAGTCCATTTGCATCTTACTTTCCTATGCAAATCACCATGATATTACCTTGTTCCAAATGGACATTAAAAGTGCTTTTCTAAATGGTGAAATTGAGGAGGATGTTTATGTTAAATAACCTCCCAGTTTTGTTAATCCTAAGAAACCCGACCATGTTTACAAACTTCACAAAGCTCTTTATGGTCTTAAACAAGCTCCTAGAGCGTGGTATAAATGCTTGACCAAGTTCCTTATTGAAAAAGGCTTTGAGATTGAAAAAATTGATTCCACTCTTTTTACTAAAAGGGTTAATGATCAATTATTTGTGTGCCAAATTTATGTTGATGATATCATATTTGGATCGACTAACCCTCATTTTAGTGAAATGTTTGGAAAGCGAATGTCGGAGAAGTTTGAGATGTCTATGATGTGTGAACTCAAGTTCTTTCTTGGGATGCAAATCAAGCAAACTAAGGAGGGTACCTTTGTTTCCCAAACAAAGTATACCAAGGACTTATTCAAGAAGTTCAACATGCAAGAATGCGAAGGTATGAATACACCCATGCCTACTAGTGGACATCTTGACTTGAGTAAGGATGGCAAAGCGGTTGACCAAAAGGTTTAACCCTCTACGATTGGTTCATTGTTATATCTATGTGCCTCCCATCCCGATATTATTGTAAGTGTGCGCATGTGTGCACGATATCAAGTGGCCCCCAAAAGAATGTCATCTTAAGGCCGTGAAAAGGATAGTGAGATACTTAATTCATACACCAAAATTTGGCATTTGGTACCCTAAGAGGTCCTCTTTTGATCTTGTTGGCTACTCCGATTCGGACTATGCCGGAGACAAGGTTGATAGAAAGTCCACTTCGGGTACTTGTCAATTTCTTGGTAGATCTCTTGTGTCTTGGTCCTCCAAGAAACAAAACTCGGTATCCTTATCTACCGCTGAAGCAGAATACATTGTCGCCGGTTCATGTTGTTCTCAATTACTTTGGATGGCCCAAACTCTTAAAGATTATGGCATATATGGGAAACATGTTCCATTGCTTTGTGACAATGAAAGTGATATTAAGATTGCTCACAATCCGATGCGACATTCTCGAACTAAGAATATTGAAGTTCGTCATCATTTCATTCGAGATCATGTTGCTAAAGGACATATTGATCTTAAGCATGTTCGTACCAATAAGCAATTGGCGGATATATTCACCAAACCGCTTGATGAGAAAGTATTTTGCCGTTTGAGAGGTGAATTGAACATCATTGATGCTTCAAACTTGGAGTAGAAACTCCATTTGGATGCATTCAAGGCATGATCCTTTGACTAATCCTTGATATTTCTCTTATGATGATGATCATATGTCTTGGATCTACGCTTGTACCCTTGCATGCTATCTAACTCATGTAGGTACTTGGATGAGCTCAAATTCATGAGATTGCATCTCACTCACATCTTGAGCAATCTCTACATCACCAAGTCTCTACAATATGGTGGTTGAAGACAAGGAAGCATGCAACCTTTCAACATATCCTTTGACAAATTCTACATATCAAATTTCATGGTTGTCACTTTGGATCCATAAGTACTTTTCCTTGCAAGACTAACCCATGTAGGTAGATGAACTCAAACTTCAAGTGGTGCTCCCAAACCATTGATGACCTACATCAACCTTGACTATCCTACACAAGTTCAACTACATGATCAAGTTCAACACCACCATCGAAGGTATGTCATTCCATCTTAGAGAAGCTTTACCTCAAGTTATGGGTCAAAGCAGCTCAACAAGATCTGAATACATCAAAATTCTTAAACGAAAAATGGCAACCCCATTTTGAGCTTAAACGATGAGTATGACCTACGATCAAGTATCTCACTTGACTCCTTAGTTAATATACTCTAACAGGTGACTTTGTCACCGACCAATTCTAGATGAAGTTCTCTAGTGTTTTCCGTGTCCTTGCATTTGTATTTTGCATGTTTGTTTCCCTTTTCAATTAAAAACTTCATCTAGATTTATTTTCTTTTTCTGTGTTATGTTCTGCATTCCCTGCAACTAATTCATTGCAAATTCTTTAGTTAATTCTTTGCAGATCTTTGTGAGAACTTATTTGCCTAGTGAGCTGAGATGACAATTGTTTTCTCTCTGTGTTGAACAAGGACTCACCGGTTTGTTTCTCTCGGTTAAACTGAACCACCATGGTACCACTGAAGAAAATAACTCGGTGTGACTGATTTCAATGCTGAGAAAACACTTTGCCATTTGCATCCTACATACTTATTCTAGCTCCACTCAATGATTCTTCTCCTCTACCAGCATCTTATATTACATGTTCCTTTGTAATGTGACTCAAGGACCAAACCTACTTGACTCATGCTCCAAAAGATCCCCTCTTGAAAATTGATGTCAAAGGGGGAGAGGGAGCACATCAAAGCTTATCACATATGAGAGAATGCACACCTTAAGCTTCTCTAGATGCTTTTATCCATAGAGGAGAGAAGTCACATGTCTTCAAGAGGGGAAAGACATGTTAGCATGTGTTATGTTTTTTATGTTTGTTTCTGCTCTGATTTTATTTTTCCCTATGTTCTCCCATTATCCAATATAAGATTCAGGGGGAGAAAGACAATTAAGGGAAGGAAATCTTCGAATTCATTGCATATCTTTACTCTTTGGGGACATGTATATATGAAATAGAGTACCTAGTACTGACTCTCTACATGTCATCCCAATCTTAGTACTCTTGTGGTTTCTTAAATTGCTTTGTCCAGTAGATGTTTGTGTGTTATCTAACCTTGTTTACTCAGGATCATCTCTTCCAAAGCTAACTCAAGACCACAAGGTAAGTATATGCATCACATCCATGTGCATGATGATTTCTTGCTACTGTACATATTGTTTGCAAGAAGAAATCATGAACATGGAGGTACATTTCGTATATTCACATCATTTGCTCTAATGCATATAGCCAAGATACGTGTAACTCATTGCTTGATCTGTCATAGTTATGCATTCACATGCTCTTATATTACATATTCACATGATTGCATACATGTAGGGGAGCCTATGCATGTTACATGTCTTTCCAAAGCATTACTTGTTATTCTTCTTATCTTTATCTAAAGCTTTTGATGTATGTTTTCATCAATTAACAAAAAGGGGGAGATTGAAAGCACAAGTGCTCCTTGGGTGATTTTGGTAATTAATGTCAACATATCTCTTGTTGGACTAATACTTTTATCTAGTATATTTTAGAAAGTTCAACAAAGGCATCACATGGACAAGAGGATGTGGAACCCCTTCAAGAAGCTAAGGACAAGGATTGGAAAAAGCTCAAGATTCTACATTTTCATTTTAGTGATCCAAGATCACATTGAGTCCATAGGAAAGCCACTACTATTAAAAGGGGATGAGGTGTTGCTTAATGGCTTGCTTGCTCAAAGTGCTTAGTGATATGCTCCAAATCCCTCAACCACTTTCTCATATCCACATATGTCCCAAACCTAAAGTCAAACTTGGCCCCACCGATTTGATCTATCCGGCGCCACCGAGTTCACTTGACATAGCCACTACCAGAAACCCTAATCAATTTGGTCTCACCGATGGGATCTCGATCTCACCGAGATGGGCTTGCAAACTCTGTTGCCTATTGCAATTATCTCGGTCTCACCGAGATATGCAATCAGTCCCACCGAGTTTGCTTGACCAACTCTCTATTTCATCGAGTTTGTATAATCGGTCAAACCGAGTAGAGGTTTTATCCTAACCCTAGCACATCGGTCCCACCGAGTTGATCATATCGGTCCCACCAAAATCTCTAACGTTCACATTTTGAACCATATTGGTCTGACCGAGTTTCTTGATTCGGTCCCACCAAGTTTGGTGAATTGTGTGTAACGGCTAGATTTTATGTGGAGGCTATATATACCCATCCTCCATTAGTGGAGAGAGCAATCAGAACGTGCCTACACTTCCAGCATTCATTTTCTGAGAGAGAACCACCTACTCATGTGTTGAGACCAAGACATTCTAATCCAACCACAAGAATCTTGATCTCTAGCCATCCCCAAGTTGCTTTCCACTCAAATCATCTTTCCACCATATCCAAATCCGTGAGAGAGAGTTGAGTGTTAGTGAAAGGATCGATATAGTTGACTAGAGGGGGGGGGTGAATAGGCAACTAAATTTTTTTAGCTTTTCTTTACCAAATTAAACTTTTCATAAAAGTAGGTTGTCTAGATATGCAACTAAGTGAGCAACCTATATGATGCAATAATAACAAGCACAAGATCGAGCAAGGGATACAACACAATATAGCTTGCACAAGTAAAGGTGATAGATAACCAAGAGTGGAGCCGATGGAGACAAGGGTGTGTTACCGAAGTTCCTTCCCTTTGAGAGGAAGTACGTCTTCATTGGAGCGGTGTGGAGGCACAATGCTCCCCAAGAAGCCGCTAGGGCCACCGTATTCTCCTCACGCCCTCACACAATGCGAGATGCCATGATTCCACTATTGGTGCCCTTGGAGGCGGTGACCGAACCTTTACAAACAAGGTTGGGGCTATCTCCACAACTTAATTGGAGGCTCCCAACGACACCACGAAGCTTCACCACAATGGAATATAGCTCCGCAGTGACCTCAACCGTCTAGGGTGCTCAAACACCCAAGAGTAACATGATCTGCAAGGGATTAGTGGGGGGAATCAAATTTCTCTTGGTGGAAGTGTAGATCGGGGCCTTACCAACCAATCCCTAGAAAATCAACAAGTTTGATTGGCTAGGGAGAGAGATCGAGCAAAAATGGAGCTTTGAGCAACAATGGAGCTTGGAGGGAAGAGGTCAACTCTAGGAGGAAGAAGACCCCCCTTTATATAGGGGAGCTAAAATCCAACCATTGTCTGCCCATCCCGCAGCTAAGCGGTACTACCGCTCCTAGGAGCGGTACTACCGCTTAGGCAGTACAACTCTGGACAGGCCTAAGACTACACAAAGTTTATCTACGGTAGTGCCGCTGGAACGGTACTACCGCTGACCCGAGCGATACTACCGCTTTGGGTCTTAGTCCTCGAGAGGCAAGGGTGCCAGGGGCGGTAGTACCGTGCCAAGCGGTACTACCGTCCTAGTGCCGCCCTACTACCGCTTGTGGCAAAGTGGGAACAGAACCTTGCACGTAAGGAAAACCCCGCAAGCGGTAGTGGGGACGGTAGTACGGGGTTGTAGTACTGCCGAAGCAGTACTACCGCCCTACTACCATAAATTACAAACAGACAACCGAAAGTTGCATGCTCGGGGAAGCCCTAAGCGGTACTACTGTAGGCACAGGCGGTACTACCGCTAGCAAGATTCTAAAAACATTACAGAAGACATAGGAAGGGCTCCGGAGATGGGAAGGAGGCTGTGGGTGCATATGGGGCTGTGTATGTGTTGATTCTGCCCATATCTTTCTAAAGCGGACCCCCTCTTAATAGTACAGCTTTCCTATGACTCAAATCCACCGAAAAGAAACATAGAAAAAGCGCCGTCTTCGAAAGGCTCCGAGGGGCGTCGAATCGTCTAGTGCCTAGCCATGAGATATCTAAAATGCTCAATGCACATGTGTAGTCCGCAAATGCATTGTCATCAATCACCAAAACCACTTAGGGAGAAATATGCCCTTACAATCTCCAGCTTGAAGATGAAAGGAGCATAAATTGGGCAGTGATCTCCATAGGTAGAACTCACTAGCTCCTTCCACATGACGTGGGAGACATCCAAGACAGCATCCGTGCCCTTCTCAGAGTCGCACAACAGGAGCATATCCACAAGATGGCCATGCACCACGTCCAAGTTGCTGATGCGAGGAAAGAGAGTGTGCAGGAAGATGTGATGCATAATGTCAAAGAATGGCTTGAGCTCCTTCTTGACTCCCTTCTTAGTCTTGGTGATAATCATATGAGGCTTCAGCTCATCCTTGCGAGTAGCCCCACCTCGTGGTGAGGACGAAGGCCAAGCAGCCTCCTCAACCCCTCGTCAGGATATCCAAGAAGTGCCATAAACGCAGCCCAAGTGGTGCGCAACTGCCTGCCATTTGTCATCCAGATCAATGTGCGCTCTGAGTTGGTGCCATACCGGATGGTTGCAAAGAACTGAGAAACCAACTCTGCATCAAATTCATAGTTGAAGGTCATGAGGGGCACGATGTTGAGCTGTTCATAGAGGGCATGAGCTTCTCCAAAGTATGCCTGTTACTTCTCCATATGATCCTTGATTCACTTGGTCTTTACAAAAAGGTTCTTCCTTCCCTTGATCCCATCAAAGTATACAAGTGATTGGTCCTTATTCCAGAATGGTGAGCCAACTAGAGAAGGATCCTGAGGAATGAGGTAGGGGTTCTGCTCACAATATTGCCAAAACTCATTCTGCTTTAACTCAGCAGCCGTCATGACCGGTTCCTTCTTCTTGCGAGCAGCGGTTGACTTGACATTGGACTTGCCCTTGTTCCTGGTAGACTGACGACGAGAAGGCGGAGGTGTGGGGGCAATCTCTTCTTCATCTTCGAAATACACAATTCTGGTATGATAGGTGCGTCCACGCTCGGATGGGGGATTTGAAGGAAATATGCCCTAGAGGCAATAATAAAGTTATTATTTATTTCCTTATATCATGGTAAATGTTTATTATTCATGCTAGAATTGTATTAACCGGAAACATAATACTTGTGTGAATACATAGACAAACAAAGTGTCACTAGTATGCCTCTACTTGACTAGCTCATTAATCGAAGATGGTTATGTTTCCTAACCATAAACAAAAGAGTTGTTATTTGATTAACGGGATCACATCATTAGGAGAATGATGTGATTGACATGACCCATTCCATTAGCTTAGCACCTGATCGTTTAGTATGTTGCTATTGCTTTCTTCATGACTTATACATGTTCCTATGACTATGAGATTATGCAACTCCCATTTGCCGGAGGAACACTTTGTGTGCTACCAAACGTCACAACGTAAATGGGTGATTATAAAGGTGCTCTACAGGTGTATCCAAAGGTACATGTTGGGTTGGTGTATTTCAAGATTAGGATTTGTCACTCCGATTGTCGGAGAGGTATCTCTGGGACCTCTCGGTAATGCACATCACTTAAGCCTTGCAAGCATTGCAACTAATGAGTTAGTTGCGGGATGATGTATTACAGAACGAGTAAAGAGACTTGCCGGTAACGAGATTGAACTAGGTATTGGATACCGACGATCGAATCTCGGGCAAGTAACATACCGATGACAAAGGGAACAACGTATGTTGTTATGCGGTCTGACCGATAAAGATCTTCGTAGAATATGTAGGAGCCAATATGGGCATCCAGGTCCCGCTATTGGTTATTGACCGGAGACGTGTCTCGGTCATGTCTACATTGTTCTCGAACCCGTAGGGTCCGCACGCTTAAGGTTTCGATGACAGTTATATTATGAGTTTATGAGTTTTGATGTACCGAAGGAGTTCGGAGTCCCGGATGAGATCGGGGACATGACGAGGAGTCTCGAAATGGTCAGACGTAAAGATTGATATATTGGACGACTATATTCGGACATCGGAAAGGTTCCGAGTGATTCGGGTATTTTTCGGAGTACCGGGTAGTTACGGGAAGCCCATCCCTTGATGGGCTTTAGTGGGAAGAGGAGAAAGGGCCAAGGGGCTGCTGCGCCCCCCCTCCCCTCTAGGTCCGAATTGGAGTAGGGAAAAGGGGGCCGGCCACCTCTCCTTCTCCTCCACTTCCTTCTCCCTTCCTCCCCTCTTGGTGGACTCCTACTAGGACTTGGAGTCCTAGTAGGACTCCACATCCTGGCCGCACCAACCTTGGCCGGCCTCCTCCTCCTCCAGTCCTTTATATACTGAGGCAGAGGCACCCTAGAACACACAAGTTGATCCACGTGATCTATTCTTTAGCCGTGTGCGACGCCCCCAGCACCATAGTCCTCGATAATACTATAGCGGAGTTTAGGCGAAGCCCTGCTGCTGTAGTGCATCAAGATCGTCACCACGCCGTCGGGCTGACAGAACTCTTCCCCGACACTTTGCTGGATTGGAGTCCGGGGATCGTCATCGAGCTGAACGTGTGCTAGAACTCGGAGGTGTCGTAGTTTCGGTGCTTGATCGGTCGGATCGTGAAGACGTACGACTACATCAACCAAACGCTTCCGTTGTCGATCTACTAGGTATGTAGATCACACTCCCCCCCTCGTTGCTATGCATCACATGATCTTGCATGTGCGTAGGAATTTTTTTAAAATTACTACGTTCCCCAACAGTGGCATCCAAGCCTAGGTTTTATATGTTGATGTTATATGCACGAGTAGAACACAAGTGAGTTGTGGGTGATATAAGTCATACTGCCTACCAGCATGTCATACTTTGGTTCGGCGGTATTGTTGGATGAAGCGGCCCAGACCAACATTACGCGTACGCTTACGCGAGACCGGTTCTCCCGACGTGCTTTGCACAGAGGTGGCTTGTGGGTGACAGTTTCTCCAACTTTAGTTGAACCAAGTGTGGCTACGCCCGGTCCTTGCGAAGGTTAAAACGGAGTCAAATTGACAAACTATCGTTGTGGTTTTGATGCATAGGTGAGATTGGTTCTTACTTAAGCCCGTAGCAGCCACGTAAAACTTGCAACAACAAAGTAGAGGACGTCTAACTTGTTTTTGCAGGGCATGTTGTGATGTGATATGGTCAAGACATGATGTTGAATTTTATTGTATGAGATGATCATGTTTTGTAACCGAGTTATCGGCAATCGGCAGGAGCCATATGGTTGTCGCTTTATTGTATGCAATGCAATCGCGATGTAATGCTTTACTTTATCACTAAACGGTAGCGATAGTCGTAGAAGCACAAGCTTGGCGAGACGACAACGATGCTACAATGGAGATCAAGGTGTCACGCCGGTGACGATGGTGATCACGACGGTGCTTCGGAGATGGAGATCACAAGCACAAGATGATGATGGCCATATCATATCACTTATATTGATTGCATGTGATGTTTATCTTTTATGCATCTTATCTTGCTTAGTTTGACGGTAGCATTTTAAGATGATCTCTCACTAATTATCAAGAAGTGTTCTCCCTGAGTATGCACCGTTGCGAAAGTTCTTCGTGCTGAGACACCACGTGATGATCGGGTGTGATAGGCTCTACGTTCAAATACAACGGGTACAAAACAGTTGCACACGCGGAATACTCAGGTTATACTTGACGAGCCAAGCGTATACAGATATGGCCTCGGAACACGGAGACCGAAAGGTCGAGTGTGAATCATATAGTAGATATGATCAACATAATGATGTTCACCAATGAAACTACTCCATCTCACGTGATGATCGGACATGGTTTAGTTGATTTGGATCACGTGATCACTTAGAGGATTAGAGGGATGTCTATCTAAGTGGGAGTTCTTAAGTAATATGATTAAATTGAACTTAAATTTATCATGAACTTAGTCCTGGTAATATTTTGCAAATCATGTTGTAGATCAATAGCTCGCGTTGTTGCTTCCCTGTGTTTATTTTGATATGTTCCTAGAGAAAATTGTGTTGAAAGATGTTAGTAGCAAAGATGCGGATTGGATCCGTGATCTGAGGTTTATCCTCATTGCTGCACAGAAGAATTATGTCCTTGATGCACCGCTAGGTGACAGACCTATTGCAGGAGCAGATGCAGACGTTATGAACATTTGGCTAGCTCAATATGATGACTACTTGATAGTTTAAGTGCACAATGCTTAATGGCTTAGAATCGGGACTTCAAAGACGTTTTGAACGTCATGGAGCATATGAGATGTTCCAGGAGTTGAAGTTAATATTTCAAGCAAATACCCGAGTTGAGAGATATGAAAGTCTCCAACAAGTTCTATAGCTAAAAGATGGAGGAGAATCGCTCAACTGGTGAGCATGTGCCCAGATTGTCTGAGTACAACAATCGCTTGAATCAAGTGGGAGTTAATCTTCCAGATAAGATAGTGATTGACAGAATTCTCTAGTCACCATCACCAAGTTAGTAGAACTTTGTGATGAACTATGATATGCAAGGGATAACGGAAACGATTCCCAAGCTCTTCGTAATGCGGAAATTGACGAAGGTAGAAATCGAGAAAAACATCAAGTGTTGATGGTAGACAAGACCACTAGTTTCACGAAAAGGGCAGAGGGAAGAAGGGGAACTTCAAAAGAACAGCAAGCAAGTTGCTGCTCAAGTGAAGAAGCCCAAGTCTGATCCTAAGCCTGAGACTAAGTGCTTCTACTGCAAAGGGACTGGTCACTGGAAGCGGAACTACCCCAAGTGATTGGCAGATAAGAAGGATGGCAAAGTGAACATAAGTATATTTGATATACATGTTATTGATGTGTACTTTACTAGTGTTTATAGCAACCCCTCAGTATTTGATACTAGTTCAGTTGCTAAGATTAGTAACTCGAAACGGGAGTTGCAGAATAAACAGAGACTAGTTAAGGGTAAAGTGACGATGTATGTTGGAAGTGGTTCCAAGATTGATATGATCATCATCGCACACTCCCTATACTTTCGGGATTAGTGTTGAACCTGAATAAGTGTTATTTGGTGTTTGTGTTAAGCATGAATATGATTTGATCATGTTTATTGTAATACGGTTATTCATTTAAGAGAATAAATTGTTGTTCTCTTTACATGAATAAAACCTTATATGGTTACACACCCAATGAAAATAGTTCGTTGGATCTCGATCGTAGTGATACACATAATCATAATATTGAAACCAAAAGATGCAAAGTTAATAATGATAGTGCAACTTATTTGTAGCACTGCCGTTTAGGTCATATTGGTGTAAAGCGCATGAAGAAACTCCATGCTGATGGGATTTTGGAATCACTTGATTATGAATCACTTGATGCTTGCGAACCATGCCTCATGGGCAAGATGACTAAGACTCCGTTCTCCGGAGCGAGCAACTGACTTATTGGAAATAATACATACTGATGTATGCGGTCCGATGAGTGTTAAGGCTCACGGCAAGTATCGTTATTTTCTGAACTTCACAGATGATTTGAGCAGATATGAGTATATCTACTTGATGAAACATAAGTCTGAAACATTTGAAAAGTTCAAAGAATTTCAGAGTGAAGTGGAAAATCATCGTGACAAGAAAATAAAGTTTCTACAATCTGATCGCGGAGACAAATATTTGAGTTACGAGTTTGGTCTTCAATTAAAACAATGTGGAATAGTTTCACAAACTCATGCCACATGGAACACCATAGCATAATGGTGTGTCCGAACGTCATAACCGTACTTTATTGGATATAGTGCAATCTATGATGTCTCTTACCGATCTACCACTATCATTTTGGGGTTTATGCATTAGAGACAGCTGCATTCACGTTAAATAGGGCACCATCTAAGTCCGTTGAGACGACACAATCTGAACTGTGGTTTGGCAAGAAACCAAAGTTGTCGTTTCTTAAAGTTTGGGGTTGTGATGCTTATATGAAAAAGTTTCATCCTAATACGCTCAAACCCAAATCGGAGAAATATGTCTTCATAGGATACCCAAAGGAGACTATTGGGTACACCTTCTATCACAAATCCGAAGGCAAGACTTTTGTTGCTAAAATCGGAGTTTTTCTAGAGAAAGAGTTTCTCTCGAAAGAAGTGAGTGGGAGGAAAGTAAAACTTGATGAGGTAACTGTACCTGCTCCCTTATTGGAAAGTAGTTCATCACAGAAATCTGTTCCTGTGACTACTACACCAATTAGTGAGGAAGCTAATGATGATGATCATGTAACTTCAGATCAAGTTACTACCAAATCTCGTAGGTAAACCAGAGTGAGATCCGCACCAGAGTGGTACGGTAATCCTGTTCTGGAAGTCATGTTACTAGACCATGACGAACTAGCGAACTATGAGGAAGCGATGATGAGCCCAGATTCCGCAAAATGGTTTGAGGCCATGAAATCTGAGATATGATCCATGTATGAGAACAAAGTATGGACTTTGGTTGACTTGCCCGATGATCGGCAAGCCATAGAAAATAAATGGATCTTCAAGAGGAAGACGGACGCTGATAGTAGTGTTACTATCTACAAAGCTAGAATTGTCGCAAAAGGTTTTCGACAAGATCAAGGTGTTGACTACGATGAGATTTTCTCTCTCGTATCTATGCTTAAGTCTGTCCGAATCATGTTAGCAATTGCCGCATTTTATGAAATCTGGCAAATGGATAAACAAAACTGCATTCCTTAATGGATTTACTAAAGAAGAGTTGTATACAATGCAACTAGAAGGTTTTGTCGATCCTAAAGGTGTTAACTAAATATGCAAGCTCCAGCGATCCATCTATGGACTGGTGCAAGTATCTCGGAGTTGGAATATACACTTTGATAAGTTGATCAAAGCATATAGTTTTATACAGACTTACGGTGAAGCCTGTATTTACAAGAAAGTGAGTGGGAGCACTACAACATTTCTGATAAGTATATGTGTATGACATATTGTTGATCGGAAATAATGTAGAATTATTCTGCAAAGCATAAAGGAGTGTTTGAAAGGAGTTTTTCAAAGAAAGACCTCGGTAAAGCTGCTTACATATTGAGCATCAAGATCTATAGAGATAGATCAAGACGCTTGATAAGTTTTTTCAATGAGTACATACCTTGACAAGATTTTGAAGTAGTTCAAAATGGAACAGTCAAAGAAAGAGTTCTTGCCTGTGTTGCAAGGTGTGAAATTGAGTAAGACTCAAAGCCCGACCACGGCAGAAGATAGAAATAGAATGAAAGTCATTTCCTATGCCTCAGCCATAGGTTCTATAAAGTATGCCATGCTGTGTACCAGATCTATTGTATACCCTACACTGTGTTAAGCAAGGGAGTACAATAGTGATCTAAAAGTAGATCACTGGACAGCGGTCAAAATTATCCTTAGTGGAATAAGGAAATATTTCTCAATCATGGAGGTGACAAAAAGGTTCGTCGTAAAAAGTTACGTCGATGCAAGCTTTGACACTGATCCAGATGACTCTAAGTCTTGATCTAGATACATATTGAAAGTGGGAGCGATAAGCTAGAGTAGCTCCGTGCAGAGCATTGTTGACATAGAAATTCGCAAAATACTTACGGATCTGAATGTGGCAGACCCGTTGACTAAAATTATCTCACAAGCAAAACATGATCACACCTTAGTAAACCCTTATGGGTGTTGATCACATATCGATGTGAACTATGGGTGTTAATCACATGGTGATGTGAACTATTGCTGTTAAATCACATGGCGATGTGAACTAGATTATTGACTCTAGTGCAAGTGGGAGACTGAAGGAAAGATGCCCTAGAGGCAATAATAAAGTTATTATTTATTTCCTTATATCATGATAAATGTTTATTATTCATGCTAGAATTGTATTAACCGGAAACATAATACATGTGTGAATACATAGACAAACAGAGTGTCACTAGTATGCCTCTACTTGACTAGCTCGTTAATTGAAGATGGTTATGTTTCCTAACCATAAACAAAAGAGTTGTTATTTGATTAACGGGATCACATCATTAGGAGAATGATGTGATTGACATGACCCATTTCATTAGCTTAGCACCCGATCGTTTAGTATGTTGCTATTGCTTTCTTCATGACTTATACATGTTCCTATAACTATGAGATTATGCAACTCCCGTTTACCGGAGGAACACTTTGGGTACTACCAAACGTCACAACGTAACTGGGTGATTATAAAGGAGTACTACAGGTGTCTCCAAAGGTACATGTTGG
>NC_053028.1:36909816-36920417 GCF_003073215.2 Triticum urartu | reverse complement strand
TTTAAATGAGTTGAAGATATATTAACGAATCGATCTTTCTTCTTTCAGCCATCCGTATCGAGCAAATCTTCAGGCAAAAGGACGAAACGAGGCCCGAACAAAAAGTTGAAGGAGGGCGTAAAGTACAATATCGAGGCATTCAATCCTAATGGCGAACCATTAGCGCCTAAGAAGATTGCGGACAAGTTCAATCATCCGTGCGGAGTTCTTGTGAAGGACCAACTCCCGATCTCCCTTCAAGAATGGCGAAAGCAAGCAAATCCACGTCCAGATGTTACTTTTGTCAACGAGAATCAAAAAAAATCTGCTTTGGGATACTCTCATGGAACATTTCACCCTACCAGATAATTTCACAGAAGCAGATGTGCGGAAAGTCAAGGACGCTGCTTTTAAGAAGATGGCGGTTGCATTCAAGAACCACAAGAGAATAACGTGGGAGAAGTACGTCAAGGGAGGAAGGAAAACTCCAGTATTCGAGGGGATACTAGAGAATCAAAGTGCTCATTGGGACGATTTCGTGAAATTCAAGGATTCAAAATTAGCTAAGGAACGGTCGAGAATAAACAAGAAGAATGCCGAAAAAAAGGATAAGTTCCATAAGCTGGGGCCAGGTGGCTACGCGGTGGCAATGCCTAAGTGGAATAAGTTTGAGAAAGAGATGGAGGATGCAGATGTCACTCCGGTTACTAAGAGCTGGCCCCTCAGGTGCAGGACTTGGTTCTATGCGCATGGGGGGGAGTTGGACCCGAAGACAGGCAATGTTTCGACGAAGGCATGTCTGAACGGAGCCGACGATGCGCTACTTGTTGCAATAGAAGAGGCTCGATCGGGGGTGTTCCAGCCCAACAGAGAGAACGACGAGCTTACGCGTGCCTTGGGAAATCCTGAACACCCGGGAAGAACACGAGGCAAGGGCGCTCTTCCATGGTATGAGGGGTTTTCGGACTGGAACGCCGACTACAGAACCCGTGCGAGAAAGAAGATTGCGGAGGAGAAGAAGAGGAAGATGGAGGAGGAGCAGAGGAAGCGGGACTATGAACGCCTTCAAGGCCTAGAAGCAAGTCAAGCGGAATTGGCAGCTAAATTCCAGCGGCAGCAGGAGCAGATCGACTCACTTAGCCAGCAAAGGGGGTCTCAGCATCTGCAGCAGCTAGCGGATGATCCAGCATTGGATACCACCGCCCCATCCATGCCGAGAAGCAGCGTGGGTTCCACCCCGGGCGACGCAGTAGTGCTGGATAGATACCCCGTGGATGACATCATGGAGAACACTAACTGCGAGCTACACTTCAAAATGAAGAACATATCCATGAAGGTGGCGGACGTCGTTGCTTTTTCAAATTCCCCCGAGGCAACCTTCCATTGCAACCCGATTCCAGCGGGCTATGCTCGTGTCTTGGTTGATGAGGTGGTGGACCCATATTCGGAGCTACAGCTTGACATTCCTGGAGGTGACGACGAGCACACATTGGGAGAGGCCATACATCGTGTCATCCTATGGAGAAAGGATTGCGTCATCTTTCGAAGGCCACCGACACCGCGTCACCCGACTCCTCGTCGAAGTCCGCCACCGAGTCAGCAGACTCCCGCTCCTCCAAGTCCACCAACGCTTGAGGCCACTCCTCCTCCAAGTCCGGCAAAGTGTCAGGCCACTCCTCCTCCAAGTCCGACACAGCGTCAGACCTCCACTTCTCCTCCAAGTCCGGCACAACCTCAGGCCACCACAAGTCCGGCACAGCTTCAGGCCACTCCTCCTCGTCCAACTGAGCCCCGTCAGCCGTGTCTGCCGCCTCAGCAGTCGCAGAAGAGACACCCCGCAGCTATGGTGCGTAGCGGTACGAGTCAAGGTCATAGTACAGGAAGTACAGGCGGAGGCAAGCGATATAAATATGGTCCAAACCCCACTACTCCTCTTCCTGTGAGGGCTTACGGCAGGACCGAGGAGCAAAACAATGCCATAGTGCAGGCAGAAGTCGACGCCCATTTTGGACCGAAACCGCCACCGCCGCCAAGGGAGAAAGTGCCTGTGGAAGTAGTTGACCACTTCATTCGTATGGCTCAACCACCAGCTCCTAAGCCTGTTGACTCAGACTATGAGCGCCACATCAGGAAGTTACATCGACGACGTCTACAGAAGGAGGCGAGCTCGAGCTCGAGCAAACAACAAGCAGCTGTCAAAAAATGCAGGAAAACCGTTGCCTAGCTGGGAAAACAGGCGGCGCAATCGACCCCCCCGCTTGTTGTGCCGCCAACAACATGTGACAGTACGCGCGCCCAATATTATTGTGGCCAAACAGTTTACGTTCCCGAGGTGGGCGATGTGGTAATAACCCAGGAGCATATAATGCAGGCTGAAGAACTCAAGATCACTGTTGGACAACCCCTCGAGATCGAGGACATGCCTGGGATTACAGAGGAGGAAATAAAACAGAAATATGTCCGGGGCCAACCTTTGGTCGAGCCAGAAGATGTCAACAAGCTCCCAACGAGAATGTATGAATTGCATCAATGGTACATGGACATTACCAAGAGATCCAATCGATAGTCCCTCATGGTGAATGTCAAGAAGGATGATTACTACCATGAGAAAGCTGTGGCCATTGAGTATCCTGAACTGTTTCAGTTATACAATCAAGACGCACTCGACAAATCTATCGTCAGTTACTATTGTCTGTAAGTGATTTCTTTCTGTAATTTAAGTCTCAAGCTAACTGTAGTGATCCTTTTGATCAATCATTACCTGTAATTATCCTCACTATATTCTTTTCTGTGGTATTATGCAGGATGAAGATGTATGAAATGAGAAAAGGTGGACGCTATGGCATTGGGTTCATTGACCCAAACACCGTTAATGAATACACATGGAAAATGAACAAGCATCAAGAAAAAGAGGTAGAGGACAGCATGCTAGAGTTCTTGAAGCGCCTCAAATATAATGAAGATATACTACTTCCTTACAACTTCCAGTGAGTCACACTTTCTTGTACTACAAATTCTCTGTTTTTGCCTACTAGCTAGCTACATGTTTTTGCTTACATATGCCCGCTTAATTAAGACATGCAAACATGTGTGCATGCAGATTTCACTGGATCTTGTGTATCATTAAAGTTGGCGCCGGAACAGTTGAAATACTGGACTCGCTACTCAAAGCAAATAGTGACTATAACATCTTGTTTGGGATAGTCAACAGGTAGTTTCAATCATTATTAACTATATATCTCGGCTTATTTAGTTCGTCATTAATCACTAGTAGAAAAATGGTCAAACGTGAAGCACATTAGTGCCGGTTTGTATTTGAGCCGGCACTAATGTATACATTAGTGCCGGTTCCAACGGATAGCCGGGCCGCTTTCATTAGTACCGGTTCGTGGCAAACCTTTAGCACCGTTTCGTGCCACGAATCGGTACTAATGAGAGTGGTGGCAGGATGTTGTCAGAGTGGGGCCCCTCCAGCACCTTTAGTACCGGTTCGTGCCACGAACCGGTACTAAAGGTCGTCCTAATATAAACCCTTCGTCCACCAGCACTCTGTTCTTCCCCCTTTCCCCTCTCCGGCCCTCTCCTCTGTTCTTCCCTTCTTCCTCTCGAGTTCATCACAAAATTTGCCCAAAATTTGTCAAGATTTGAAGGCCCTCATCCATTCAAATGATCACAAAGGTTAGCAACTTTGTCCTTTCATCTCTCATTGCTAGATTAGCTCTTGCATTGGTTTATATAGTGATTAATTTGTGAGTTTAGTAATTTGGGAGGATATATATATGTGCTAGTATTGATTTATATGCAATTGAGGTCAAAAATAACACTTAGTTTGCATATGTAGGTGTGGTTTACTAGTGCCTTCTATCTCATCGTAGCCACCGTCGATCCGCCCGCACCGTCCCGTCGCCGGCACCACCTTGTGGTGAGCCTCTTGTTCATGAAATTTATATAAAATTGATGTTTGTGTGATTTGGATGTATAGTTACTCGTATAATTATCTACCCGTACGTTGTTTGTTATACATATAGTGCCATGGTTTTGATATCCGTCCCCGTCGGCCCTAGTCCTTGTTATGATTCGGATGTGGTATGTATATTCTCTTTTAAAACTAGTGCCATTTCGTGTTTACGACAAATTATGCCCATCAAGTGACATACATTTTTTCTAGAGGTATCTGAACCGGAAATCCACCCGACCCTATGCGAGAGGTTTAAATTTAGTTGAAAGAGAAAACGAGTACTGAGAAAAAATTGAAAAGAATGAGGGGAGAAGATGGAATGGAGTTGCATGTTGCCGAGATGTCGTCGATGATCACAAGAATCAAGATGGAGGAAAATGCGCTTGAAGATTAGAAAGATTAGAAAATATGCCATCGATAGTGAGGCTTGGTATCATTATGCTGTTGGATCCATTGTTACCTTAGTTGCGATCTTGATCGTATTTGTTGTTGCATTTAAATGCTTTAGCTAGAGAGTTATTTGTTTGTTGCATTTAAGTGTTGTATGAACTTTATGTATGAACTTGTATTAATTTGGTCTATTCGGTGTTGTGTAATGAAGATGAGCCGGCAATGGATGTACGATGACCGATGCTCTCCCCAGTTCGTTGAGGGCGTGCTACTTTTCTGCTTGCGGCTGAGGCAAACAAGCGGGCGGATGGTTTTATGCCTTGTCCATGTGCTCGCTGTAAGAATGGTCACAATTACTCTACGTCAAGAACCATTCACGTCCACCTGTTTAAGACCGGTTTCATGCCCCATTATAATGTTTGGACCAAGCACGGAGAAAGAGGGGTTATGATGGAAGACAATGAAGAAGAAGAGACGACGACAGCTATCCTGGCCATGGGTTCCCTGAATACGATGATACAACAATGGGGGAAGAAGCTGAGCCGGTAATGCGGGAAGAAGCTGAGCCGGCAATGCGGGAAGAAGCTGAAGAAGAGGCATCAAGATGAGCCCGTTGATGATCTAGGTCGGACCATTGCCGATGCAAAGAGAAACTGTGCAAGTGATTTGGAGAAGAAGAAGTTGCAGCGCATGTTAGAGGATCACAAAAATGTTGTACCTGAGTTGCTTAGGTGAAAGAAAAAGCTGGGCACCACACTGGAATTGCTGCAATGGAAGGCAGAGAATGGTGTATCTGACAAGGGATTTGGAAAGTTGCTGGTAATGATAAAGGATATGCTTCCAAAGGACAACGAATTGCCCGAGAGTACGTACGAACAAAGAAGGTTGTCTGCCCTCTAGGGTTAGAGGTGCAGAAGATACATGCATGCCCTAATGATTGCATCCTCTACCGCGGTGAGTACGAGGATTTGAACGCTTGCCCGGTATGTGGTGCATTGCGCTATAAGATCTGCCGCGATGACCCTGGTGATGTCGAGGGCCGGCGCCCCAGGAAGAAGATTCCTGCCAAGGTGATGTGGTATGCTCCTATAATACCACGGTTGAAACGTTTGTTCCAAAACAAAGAGCATGCCAAGGCGATGCGATGGCACAGAGAAGACCGTAAGAAAGACGGAAAGTTGAGAGTACCCGCTGACGGGTCGCAGTGGAGAAAAATCGAAAGAAAGTACGGGAAGGAGTTTGCAGATGACGCAAGGAGCGTATGGTTTGGTCTAAGCGCAGATGGCATTAATCCTTTTGGGGAGCAGAGCAGCAACCATAGCACCTGGCCTGTGACTCTATGTTTGTATAACCTTCCTCCTTGGTTGTGCATGAAGCGGAAGTTCATTATGATGCCAGTGCTCATCCAAGGCCCTAAGCAACCCGGCAACGACATTGATGTGTACCTAAGGCCATTAGTTGAAGAACTCTTACAACTGTGGAATGGAACAGGTGTACGTGCGTGGGATGAGCACATGGGGGAAGAATTTGACCTAAAGGCGTTGCTGTTCGTGACCATCAATGATTGGCCTGCTCTCAGTAACCTTTCAGGACAGACAAACAAGGGATACCGCGCATGCACGCACTGTTTGGACGGTACTGACAGTATATATTTGGCTAATAAGAATGTGTACCTGGGACATCGTCGATTTCTTCCGAGCAGGCATCCCGTAAGAAAGAAAGGCAAGCATTTCAAAGGTGAGGCGGATCACCGGACGAAGCCTCGCCACCGTACTGGTGCTGATGTACATGATATGGTCAAGGATTTGAAGGTGGTCTTTGGAAAGGGTCCTGGTGGACAACCTGTTCCGAATGACGCTGACGGACGCGCACCCATGTGGAAGAAGAAATCTATATTTTGGGACCTGCCCTATTGGAAAGACCTAGAGGTCCGCTCCGCAATCGACGTGATGCACGTGACGAAGAATCTTTGTGTGACCCTGCTTGGCTTCTTGGGCGTGTATGGGAAGACAAAAGATACACCTGAGGCACGGGAGGACCAGCAACGTATGCACGGAAAAGACGGCATACATCAGGGTCATGCAAGCTACGCTCTTACCAAAGAAGAGAAGGAAATCTTCTTTGAATGCCTGCTCAGTATTAAGGTACCGTCTGGCTTCTCGTCGAATATAAAGGGAATAATAAACATGGCAGAGAAAAAGTTCCAGAACCTAAAGTCTCATGACTGCCACGTGATTATGACGCAACTGCTTCCGGTTGCATTGAGGGGGCTTCTACCGGAAAACGTTCGATTAGCCATTGTGAAGCTATGTGCATTCTCAATGCAATCTCTCAGAAGGTAATCGATCCAGAAATCATACCAAGGTTAGAGAATGATTTGGTGCAATGTCTTGTCAGTTTCGAGTTGGTGTTCCCACCATCCTTCTTCAACATCATGACGCACGTCCTAGTTCACCTATGCGAAGAGATTAACGTTTTGGGTCCTGTATTTCTACACAATATGTTCCCCTTTGAGAGGTTCATGGGAGTCTTAAAGAAATATGTTCATAACCGTGCTAGGCCAGAAGGAAGCATCTCCAAGGGCCGTCAAAATGAGGAGGTCATTGAGTTTTGTATTGACTTTATTCCTGACCTTAAGCCGATTGGTGTTCCTGAATCGCGGCATAAGGGCAGACTGGATGGAAAAGGCACGCTAGGAGGGGAACAAATAATATGTATGGACGGACATTCTCTCACTGAAGCACACTACACAGTTCTACAGAATTCCGCCTTGGTGGCTCCGTATATGGATGAACACAAGAATAATTTCGCTACGCTCCAAACACCCGGAGCGGTCTGATGACTGGATTACACGTGAACAAACCAGGAGTTTCGCCAGCTGGTTGCAAGCACGTACCATGCATGACACCTCTATTGAAGATGACCTGTACTTGCTGTCCCAGTTACCATCTTCGAATATAATGACTTTCAAAGGGTACGAGATAAATGGTAATACATTTTACACGATCGCCCAAGATAAGAAGAGCACCAACCAAAACAGTGGTGTCCGCTTTGATGCAGAAACCAAGACGGGAAAGGAAACATATTATGGTTATATACAGGACATATGGGAACTTGACTATCGACGTGGTTTGAAGGTCCCTTTGTTTCGGTGCAAATGGGTCAATATGACACGAGGCGGGGTAACGGAAGACCCGCAGTACGGAATGACAACAGTGGATCCAATCTTGCGTATGCAGACCCCCCCCCCCCCCCCCCCCCCCCCCCCCCCCCCCCCCCTCAACAATTGCGTATGCAGACGAACCATTCGTCCTAGCCAATGATGTGGCACAGGTTTTTTATGTGAAGGACATGTCTACCAAGCCAAGAAAAATAAAAGATAAGGAAGTGAATGCATCGTATGATGAGTCAAAGCGGCACATAGTTCTTTCTGGGAAGAGAAACATCGTGGGAGTGGATGACAAGACAGAAAAGTCAGAAGATTATGAAAAGTTTGATGAAATTGCCCCATTCACAGTGAATATTGACCCGAGCATCCCGTTAAATGATGAAGATTTTCCATGGCTACGACGCAAAGGGACACACGCGAAGAAAAAGTTTCACACCCAAAGATCTGGGATGTGATCGGCTTAGCTATCATCACTTTCTTCTGTGTTTCAACCCAGGAGGGAATCTCTGTAATATAGTTAGGGTAGCTAGTTATGTGTTTTGGCATTTGAAACGCGAAGAAATTTTATGTGCAAGCAAATTCTTTCATGCATTTATTGATTTTTTTCAGCTAAATGACCCTGAAATTGAAAAGCATTTCAAATGAACTCAGAAAAGGATGAAAGTTGGCATGGTATCATAATTTCACCCACATAGCATGTGCAAAAAAGTAGAGAGGGTTACCGCAAAAACTGGATGCACTTCGTGTACAAAATGGACAATCTGCTTCGATGTATCAGGGTTTCGGACGAAAACTCATCCGTTACAAAGGCATTTCATTTTTAAATAACTTAAGCATTACCAAATTGAATATAATGATAAAACACACTAATATTAAACATAAGAAAAAAGAATCACTGGAAAATGTATTTTTAAAGTTAAGTTATTCACAAACTAGTGATTCACACAAATTTCAAATAATTCAAAATTTAAACTATTCAAGTTTAAAAACTACCGGCACTAACTGAAAGTTTCTAAAAACTATCAATAATATTCACAAAGAAACTCTAAATACAGCAAAAAACAACTAAAAATAAATAAAACAAAATAAATAAAGCAGAAAAGAAAAAACTAAATGAAAAAAGCCCACCTACCGGGCGACAGCGGCCTGCATACGACTAGAAACCCAACCTGTTGTTGGGCCAGGATGCAGGCCCGCAAGCCCAATAGGCCCCACAGGGCAGAGTAGCAGAGGTAGGCCCAGAAGGCCTGCTTTAGATAGGATCTCGAGACAGCAACGGCGGCGGGGCTTATAAGCAGGTGTGAGCGCCCTTCGGCTAGCGAGGTGGGACTAAACTTTTGCGCCCCTCGCCTGGCAGCGCACCCCCTTTAGTAGCGGGTCGTGGCACCAACCGCTACTAAAGGGGGGGCCTTTAGTACCGGTTGGAGCCAGGAACCGGTACTAAAGGGGGGTGCTTCCCCCCGCTTGGCCTGGCCAAAACAGGCCTTTAGTACTGGTTGGTGGCTCCAACCGGTACTAAAGGTGACCCCTATATAAGAAACACTTCGAAAATTTTCAGTTTCTCATCTCCCACTTCTCTCTGCCGCCGCCCCGTCCCGCGCCGTCGCCGCCCCCGTCGCGCCGTCCCCGTCGACTCCGCGACGCCCCCGTCCTCGTCGCGTCGTCCCCGTCGACTCCGCGGCACCCCCGTCGCTGTCCCGGTCGCCGATCCCCTCGCTTCGCCGTCGCCGTCGCCTTTGGATCGACCTCGCCTCGCCGTCGCCGTCGCCTCGACCTTGCCCGCGCGCGCTGTGAGCCCCTCCCCCGGCCCCTCTCCTCCCTCCAATCGATCGTAGCGCACACCGGCGCCGGCGCCGGCGCCGACCGTAGCGCACACACACACACGCGCGCGCACACACACACACTACATGCACACACACACACACACACTACACACACACTAGACGCGCGCACACACACAATTTTTCTGTTTTTAGCTTTTAGTTTTTTCTGTTTTTCTGTTTTTCATACAAAGTTTTAGATGAATTAATTAATTAGATTAGATTAATGTCAAATAGTATGTAGAAATGTTAGTTATAATATATATAATGTCAAATGTTATAGAAATGTTAGTTATATAGAAATGTTAGAAATTTTGGAAATGTTAGTTTTAGCTAGCTAGATGAATTAGATTAATTTCAAATTGTTAGACGATGATTGATGTTTTTTAGTTTCTTATATTTTTAGTTATAAAATTTAGAATTTGCATATATGAAATCATCACAATCCATCATTTAAAAAATGTTACTTTACTTTGCGGCATATAGTATTTTGTTGTCGACGATGACCGGCCCGCATCCTCGCCGTCGACACGTCCGCGACGACGTCCTGCTTCAGAGGACCCATGTCCGGGACTGGGCTCCGCCGGGCTGGCACTGGGAGGTGCTACCTTCAGGGGCGCGACACTTGGTGAGGAACCCGGCCCCGGGTCCCGTCGTCGACCCTCATCTCCTTTGGTGGCATTCGCGTGGGCCACTTTCGGTGCGGAGGGAGCCGGCCCCGCCGGAGGTGGTACGTCGCCGTGTCAGGGAGGAGGACGAGCACGTCCATCGCTACATGGCTGCTATGGATGTCAGGTTCTCCAATACCTGGCAGGTTCTTTAGGGAGATCACCCGAGCTATGATCCAGTGATGGTTCCTTCTCTTTGGGTGTCCACCGCCCGCACCTCAGGAACCGCGAGTGGCCTAGATTACTCTGTGGTATTCGATCTTTATTAGCTTGCTAGCTAGCTAGCTAGTGATGTATTCAATATTATATCTATTATTCGAGATGATGTATTCGAGATTATATCTATTATTCGAGACGATGTATTTGAGATTATATCTATTATTCGAGACGACGTATTCAAGATTAAATCTATTATTCGAGACGATGTATTCGAGATTATATCTATTATTCGAGACGATGTATTCGAGATTATATCTATTATTCGAGATTATACTAAATTGTTTTATATTTCTTTTGCCATAGTTAAATAAAAGCTATGGCGGACAATACCGACAGAGAGAGAGAACAGACCATGTTCGATATCATACGCGGGCCAGATGATGATCAGAATGAAGAAG
>NC_053028.1:36846055-36908816 GCF_003073215.2 Triticum urartu | reverse complement strand
GATTTGCGAAGTACATACGGATCTGAAAGATTCAGAACCGTTGACTATAACATCTCTCACAAGCATAACATGATCAAACCCAGAACTCATCGAGTGTTAATCACATGGTAATGTGAACTAGATTATTGACTCTAGTAAACTCTTTGGGTGTTAGTCACATGGGGATGTGACCTTGAGTGTTAATCACATATCGATGTGAACTAGATTATTGACTCTAGTGCAAGTGGGAGACTGTTGGAAATATGCCCTAGAGGCAATAATAAATTAGTTATTATTATATTTCCTTGTTCATGATAATCGTTTATTATCCATTCTAGAATTGTATTGATAGGAAACTCAGATACATGTGTGGATACATAGACAACACCATGTCCCTAGTAAGCCTCTAGTTGACTAGCTCGTTGATCAATAGATGGTTACGGTTTCCTGACCATGGACATTGGATGTCATTGATAACGGGATCACATCATTAGGAGAATGATGTGATGGACAAAGACCCAATCCTAAGCCTAGCACAAGATCATGTAGTTCGTATGCTAAAGCTTTTCTAATGTCAAGTATCGTTTCCTTAGACCATGAGATTGTGCAACTCCCGGATACCGTAGGAGTGCTTTGGGTGTGTCAAACGTCACAACGTAACTGGGTGGCTATAAAGGTACACTACAGGTATCTCCGAAAGTGTCTGTTGGGTTGGCACGAATCGAGACTGGGATTTGTCACTCCGTGTAAACGGAGAGGTATCTCTAGGCCCACTCGGTAGGACATCATCATAATGTGCACAATGTGATCAAGGAGTTGATCACGGGATGATGTGTTACGGAACGAGTAAAAGAGACTTTACGGTAACGAGATTGAACAAGGTATTGGGATACCAACGATCGAATCTCGGGCAAGTATCGTACCGCTAGACAAAGGGAATTGTATACGGGATTGATCGAATCCTCGACATCGTGGTTCATCCGATGAGATCATCGAGGAGCATGTGGGAGCCAACATGGGTATCCAGATCCCGCTGTTGGTTATTGGCCGGAGAGTCGTCTCGGTCATGTCTACGTGTCTCCCGAACCCGTAGGGTCTACACACTTAAGGTTCGATGACGCTAGGGTTATAGAGATATTAGTATGCGGTAACCCGAAAGTTGTTCGGAGTCCAGGATGAGATCCCGGACGTCACGAGGAGTTCCGGAATGGTCCGGAGGTAAAGAATTATATATAGGAAGTGCTATTTCGGCTATCGGGACAAGTTTCGGGGTCACCGGTATTGTACCGGGACCACCGGAAGGGTCCCCGGGGTCCACCGGGTGGGGCCACCTGCCCCGGGGGGCCACATGGGCTGTAGGGGGTGCGCCTTGGCCTGTATGGGCCAAGGGCACCAGCCCCAAGAGGCCCATGCGCCAAGAGATAAGGGAAAGGAAGAGTCCTAAAAGGGGAAGGCACCTCCGAGGTGCCTTAGGGAGGATGGACTCCTCCCTGGCCGCACCCTTCCTTGGAGGAAGGGTCAAGGCTGCGCCCCCCCTCTCCCTTGGCCCTATATATAGTGGGGGGAAGGGAGGGCAGCTATACCTAAGCCCTGGCGCCTCCCTCTCCCTCCCATGACACATCTCCCTCCTCCCGCAGCGCTTGGCGAAGCCCTGTTGGAATCCCGCTACTTCCACCACCACGCCGTCGTGCTGCTGGATCTCCATCAACCTCTCCTCCCCCCTTGCTGGATCAAGAAGGAGGAGACGTCGCTGCTCCGTACGTGTGTTGAACGCGGAGGTGCCGTCCGTTCGGCGCTAGGATCATCGGTGATTTGGATCACGACGAGTACGACTCCATCAACCCCGTTCTCTTGAACGCTTCCGCGCGCAGTCTACAAGGGTATGTAGATCCACTCCTCCCTCGTTGCTAGATGTCTCCATAGATGGATCTTGGTGACACGTAGGAAAATTTTGAATTTCTGCTACGTTTCCCAACAGTACACACAGAGAGAGGAAATCTCTAGTTAGCTTTTTTTAGTTTGTGCTCTAATTAGCAGAAACTACTCATTCTTACTCCCCGCAGGTGGCTGGCAGTATCATCCTTGATCTATATTTTTTGGATGGTTAGTCAAAGAGCATGTGATTAATAAATTAGTGGAAGTGCAGGTTACTTTGTTGTTTCCCCTAGATCTGTTCTGACGAACATGCATATGCATCACACTAATCTGCTTCATCATAATTATTAAATCCAAGCATGTAAGTCGCTATAGCATTTGCACATCAATCCTGATATGTTTCATTACTCCAGTTTCTACCTTTAGTTTTATATATGGGCTATCTACTACACAATTTAATTACTCTGCATATTTTGTATTACCTGAACATGGATAAATTGCACGTAAAATTTTGGTTCCCATAGATCTCTCGGTTGAGTCAAGGACTCTAGGTAGCAATTTTTTCTATCTCAATTTCATTTGCTATAGTCAGTTACTATTTCGCATTAATATGTTCAGATTCCCAGTTATGATTAATTGATCATATGTACCTTTGGATCTTCCAAAACAATCAACATTTTATCTGCGCTATTTTCTTTCACATTTGCCATTTTGTTCATATCTGTAGATCTATTTATATATATTCTTTTT
Organism: Triticum urartu; assembly: GCF_003073215.2. Lineage (NCBI taxonomy): Eukaryota > Viridiplantae > Streptophyta > Magnoliopsida > Poales > Poaceae > Triticum > Triticum urartu. The sequence goes on along the minus strand of NC_053028.1, from coordinate 36,906,212 downwards.
TTGTTTCTGCCAAGCCACATATGCATCAATTTGAATGAACTTAAATTTGATCCTTTGTTCTATTTATATATATTGTTTTTTTGTTTCTGCCAACCCACATATGCATCAATTTGAATGAACTTAAATCTGATCCTTTGTTTGGTATTACCTACATATAAATTGATTATCCATCTCTTCTTTGATGCACAGGTAGGTACCGCTTATGTACTGGAGCCTTGATCTTAATTTTTCTTCATTGGTAATAATATCATCTCTCAAGAAGTCCTTTACAGATATATGTAGTACAGCGGGTCATTATTTATTTGTTGCTGTGATGTCAAGCTCTGTTTTCTTTATTATGACAAGTTGCAAAATTAGTAGTGGGAAGTAAACTTTTGTTAACTTGTTGGCTGAACCAATGGAACTACTGTTATATTTGATTTGTTGCTCAACTAGTGCTGCAATGATGGAACCGATGATTGTGCATGGTGCATCCATCCATTCTATCGGAGTGGCTGTGTTTTTTTTTTCTTCTTGTGCTAAGATTGATAGCATCACATATCCTATTATTTTGTTTCTCCAGTAGAGCCTTGTGAGTTGATGTGTCTGCCACCGTCCTCGAATGGTTGTGCAATAATAATGGTCCTAGCTAATTACTAGTATGTGCTGTTGCTAAAACAACTTGCTCCTCGTTTAGCAACAACAACAACCACGCTTTGGTTCCCCAAAATTCAGATGGCACTTGCATCTCTACATACACACACATATGAATATGCACCTCGGTTTGGTTCAGTTTGCATGTTTACATTTGCTTTAACTTTGACTGAAACTATCTTGGTGGCACTTGCATTAATGGTGTGTTCTGCCCTTGTAGATGTCCTTGGAGAAGATGGCCATTGGAGTGTAGGGGAGGAACAACCTTGTCTTGCTCAAGGAGGACCACCCGATCTCGACGACGGCACGGCAACAGGTAGCACTCGCCTCCCTCCCAAGGTGAAGGTCTGATCCACCTGTTTACATGGTCTGCTCTTGTCTTATGCATGTGAGGGGAGAAGAAAGCCATTGGACTGAATTATATTTGCATGTGAGGGGAGCGGTCTTTTTGGTAGATGCAGAGTATAGATTCACAAAATTCACCACATGAGCGTACTACCTATATCCAAATTCTGGATAGCACTTGCATCTTTTGTATGTACACATGAAAAAGCATGACGGTTTGCTTCAGTTTGTATGTGTCCAATTGTTTTTTTACTTTGACTGAAACTATCTATCTTGGTGGCACTTGCATCTCCTGTACATACATAGATATGAATCAGCACCACACTTCTCTTCAGTTTGTATGTGTCATTTTCTTTTGGTTGAACTTTGACTGAAACCAACTGGATGGCACCTCAATTTGTACATGCACATGAATCAAACACCACCTTGGTTTAGTTTTGTATGTGTCCTTTTGTTTTTACTTTGACTAAAACCAACTCGATGAAACTTGCATCTTCTGTATATACATATGAGTCAGCACCACACTTCTCTTCAGTTTGTATGTGTCAATTTTTTGGTTGAACTTTGACTGAAACCAACTGGATGGCACCTCAATCTGTACATGCACATGAATCAACACCACTTTCATTTAGTTTTGTATGTGTCAATTTGTTTTTACTTTGACTAAAACCAACTCAATGACACTTGCATCTTCTGTATATACATATGAATCAGCAGCACCACACTCTGGTTCAGTTTATATGCATCAATTTTTGGGTTTTACTTTGACTGAAAATTTATATGAGTAAGTATCATCAATCACAATCAGAGACCAATTTCTTTCTCTTTGGAGCTCAATTTTTTTCTCTTTGGAGCTTGCCTTGAACAACTCATGCTTGATAGATACAACCAAAACTGGAGCATCTTCATGAAAGGCAATAATTTTCTGCCTTTTTAGTTGGATGCCCCTGTTCTAGGCGGGTTTCTTTTGGTAAATTCAGTGTATAGATTACATATTCATCCTCATATGTAGGATCTTCGGTTTGTTATACTGACTGTATGCCACCTCCATCGTTGCAGCCTTGTCTCCCCCACCAATGCCCCTCGGCCTCCTCTAATGCTGCTGTGGAGTCTTAGAATGGGAATGTTGTTAGGGAATGTAGCATAAATTCAAAATTTTCTACGCATCACCAAGATCAATCTATGGAGAGACCAGCAACGAGGGGAAGGAGAGTGCATCTACATACCCTTGTAGATCGCTAAGCGGAAGCGTTCAAGAGAACGGGGTTGATGGAGTCATACTCGTCGTGATCCAAATCACCGATGATCCTAGCGCCGAACGGACGGCACCTTCGCGTTCAACACACGTACGGAGCAGCGACGTCTCCTCCTTCTTGATCCAGCAAGGGGGAAGGAGAGGTTGATGGAGATCCAACAGCACGACGGCGTGGTGGTGGAAGTAGCGGGATTCCAATAGGGCTTCGCCAAGCGCTGCGGGAGGAGGGAGATGTGTCATGGGAGGGAGAGGGAGGCGCCAGGGCTTAGGTATGGTTGCCCTCCCTTCCCCCCACTATATATAGGACCAAGGGAGAGGGGGAGGGCGCAGCCTTGCCCCTTCCTCCAAGGAAGGGTGCGGCCAAGGGGGGGGAGGAGTCCATCCTCCCCAAGGCACCCCGGAGGTGCCTTCCCCTTTTAGGACTCTCCCCTTTCTCTCTTCTCTTGGCGCATGGGCCTCTTGGGGCTGGTGCCCTTGGCCCATATAGGCCAAGGCACACCCCCTACAGCCCATGTGGCCCCCCGGGGCAGGTGGCCCCACCCGGTGGACCCCCGGGACCCTTCCGGTGGTCCCGGTACAATACCGCTGACCCCGAAACTTGTCCCGATGGCCGAAATAGCACTTCCTATATATAAATCTTTACCTCCGGACCATTCCGGAACTCCTCGTGATGTCCGGGATCTCATCCGGGACTCCGAACAACATTCGGGTTACCGCATACTAATATCTCTATAACCCTAGCGTCACCGAACCTTAAGTGTGTAGACCCTACGGGTTCGGGAGACATGCAGACATGACCGAGACGTTCTACGGTCAATAACCAACAGCGGGATCTGGATACCCATGTTGGCTCCCACATGTTCCACGATGATCTCATCGGATGAACCACGATGTCAAGGACTTAATCAATCCCGTATACAATTCCCTTTGTCTAGCGGTACGATACTTGCCCGAGATTCGATCGTCGGTATCCCGATACCTTGTTCAATCTCGTTACCGGCAAGTCTCTTTACTCGTTCCGTAACACATCATCCCGTGATCAACTCCTTGATCACATTGTGCACATTATGATGATGTCCTACCGAGTGGGCCCAGAGATACCTCTCCGTCACACGGAGTGACAAATCCCAGTCTTGATTCGTGCCAACCCAACAGACACTTTCGGAGATACCCGTAGTGTACCTTTATGGCCACCCAGTTACGTTGTGACATTTGGCACACCCAAAGCATTCCTACGGTATCCGGGAGTTGCACAATCTCATGGTCTAAGGAAATGATACTTGACATTAGAAAAGCTTTAGCATACGAACTACATGATCTTGTGCTAGGCTTAGGATTGGGTCTTGTCCATCACATCATTCTCCTAATTATGTGATCCCGTTATCAACGACATCCAATGTCCATGGTTAGGAAACCGTAACCATCTATTAATCAACGAGCTAGTCAACTAGAGGCTTACTAGGGACATGGTGTTGTCTATGTATCCACACATGTATCTGAGTTTCCTATCAATAAAATTATAGCATGGATAATAAACGATTATCATGAACAAGGAAATATAATAATAACTAATTTATTATTGCCTCTAGGGCATATTTCCAACAGTCTCCCACTTGCACTAGAGTCAATAATCCAGTTCACATCAATATGTGATTAACACTCAAGGTCACATCCCCATGTGACTAACACCCAAAGAGTTTACTAGAGTCAATAATCTAGTTCACATTTACCATGTGATTAACACTCGATGAGTTCTGGGTTTGATCATGTTGTGCTTGTGAGAGAGGTTATAGTCAACGGGTCTGAACCTTTCAGATCCGTGTGTGCTTTACAAATCTCTATGTCATCTCCTAGATGCAGCTACCACGCTCTATTTGGAGCTATTCCAAATAACTGTTCTACTATACGAATCCAGTCTACTACACAGAATAATCAGGATTAGTGTCAAAGCTTGCATCGGCGTAACCCTTTACGACGAACTCTTTTACCACCTCCATAATCGAGAAAATTCCTTAGTCCACTAGTTACTAAGGATAACTTTCACCGTTGTACTGTGATCCATTCTTGGATCACTCTTGTACCCCTTGACTGACTCATGGCAAGGCACACTTCAGGTGCGGTACACAGCATAGCATACTGTAGAGCTTATGTCTTAAGCATAGGGGACGACCTTCGTCCTTCCTCTCTATTCTGCCGTGGTCGAGCTTTAAATCTTAACTTCATACCTTACAACTCAGGCAAGAACTCCTTCTTTGACTGATCCATCTTGAACACCTTCAAGATCATATCAAGGTATGTGCTCATTTGAAAGTACCATTAAGCGTTTTGATCTATCCTTATAGATCTTGATGCTTAATGTTCAAGTAGCTTAATCCAGGCTTTCCATTGAAAAACACTTTCCAAATAACCCTATATGCTTTCCAGAAATTCTACGTCATTTCTGATCCATAATATGTCAACAACATATACTCATCAGAAATTCTATAGTGCTCCCACTCACTTCTTTGGAAATACAAGTTTCTCATAAACTTTGTATAAACCCAAAATCTTTGATCATCTCATCAAAGCATACATTCCAACTCCGAGATGCTTACTCTAGTCCTTAGAAGGATTGCTGGAGCTTTGCATACTTATTAGCATCTTTCAGGATTGACAAAACCTTCTGGTTGTATCACATACAACCTTTCGTCAAGAAAATCGTCGAGGAAACAATGTTTTGACATCCTATCTGCAAGATTTCATAAATAATGCAGTAATCGCTAATATAATTCCAACAGACTCTTAGCATCGCTACGAGTGAGGAAGTCTCACCGTAGTCAACTCCTTGAACTTGTCGGAAACTTCTTAACGACAAGTCGAGCTTTCTTAATGGTGATACTTACCATCATTGTCCGTCTTCCTTTTAAAATCCATCTGCACTCAACAGCCTTACGACCATCGAGCTGCTCTGCCAAAGTCTACACTTTGTTTTCATACATGGATCCTCTCTCGGATTTTATGGCCTCGAGCCATTTATCGGAATCCGGGCCCACCATCGTTTCTCCATAGCTCGTAGGTTCATTGTTGTCTAGCAACATGACTTCCAAGACAGGATTACGTACCACTCTGAAGTAGTACGCATCCTTGTCATCCTACGAGGTTTGGTAGTGACTTGATCTGAAGTTTCATGATCACTATCATAAGCTTCCACTTCAATTGGTGTAGGTGCCACAGGAACAACTCCCTGTGCCCTGCCACACGCTAGTTGAAGAGACAGTTCAATAACCTCATCAAGCCTCCTCCATCCTCCCACTCAATTCTTTCGAGAGAAACTTTTCCTCGAGAAAGGACCCGATTCTAGAAACAATCCCTTATTGCTTTCGAATCTGAGACAGGAGGTATACCCAACTGTTTTGGGTGTCCTATGAAGATGCATTTATCCGCTTTGGGTTCGAGCTTATCAGCCTGAAACTTTTTCACATAAGCGTCGCAGCCCCAAACTTTTAAGAAATGACAGCTTAGGTTTCCCTAAACCATAGTTCATACGGTGTCATCTTATCGGAATTACGTGGTGCCCTATTTAAAGTGAATGTGGTTGTCTCTAATGCCTAACCCATAAACTATCGTGGTAATTCGATAAGAGACATCATGGTATGCATCATATCCAATAGGGTGCAGTTATGATGTTCGGACACACCATCACACTATGGTGTTCCAGGCTGTATTAGTTGTGAAACAATTTCCACAGTGTCTTAATTCTGTGCCAAACTCGTAATTCAGATATTCATCTCTATGATCATATCATAGATATTTTATCCTCTTGTCACGACGATCTTTCAACTTCACCCTGAAATTACTTGAACCTTTCAATAATTCAGACTCGTGATTCATCAAGTAAATATACTCAACATCTACTCAAATCATCTGTGAAGTAAGAACATAATGATATCCACTACATGCCTCAGCACTCATTGGACTGCACACATCAAAATGTATTACTTCCAACAAGTTGCTTTCTAGTTCCATTTTACTGAAAACGAGGCTTTCAGTCATCTTGCCCATGTGGTATGATTTGCATGTCTCAAGTGATTCAAAAACAAGTGAGTCCAAATGGTCCATTTGCATGGAGTTTCTTCATGCATATCTACCAACAAACATGGTTCGCATGTCTCAATCCTTTCAAAAATGAGTGAGTCCAAAGATCCATCAACATGGAGCTTCTTCATGCGTTTTATACCGATATGACTTACGTGGCAGTGCCACAAGTGGGTGGTACTATCATTACTATCTTTTGGCATGAACATGTGTATCACTACGATCGAGATTCAATAAACCATTCATTTCAGGTGTAAGACCATTGAAGGTATTATTCAAATAAACAGAGTAACCATTATTCTCTTTAAATGAATAACCGTATTGCGATAGACATAATCCAATCATGTCTATGCTCAACGCAAACACCAATCTCGATGGTAGAGGGAGCGTACGATATTTGATCAACCTTGGAAATCCTTCCAACACATATCGTCAGCTCACCTTTAGCTAGTCTCCGTTTATTCCGTAGCCTTTTGTTTCAAGTTACTAACACTTAGCAACCGAACCGGTATCTAATACCCTGGTGCTACTAGGAGTACTAGTAAAGTACACATCAACACAATGTATATCCAATATACTTCTATCGACCTTGCCAGCCTTCTCATCTACCAAGTATCTAGGGTAATTCTGCTCCAGTGGCTGTTCCCCTTATTACAGAAGCACTCAGTCTCGGGTTTGGGTTCAACCTTGGGTTTCTTCACTAGAGCAGCAGCTGAATTGCCGTTCCATGAAGTATCCCTTTGTTCCCTTGCCCTTCTTGAAACTAGTGGTTTCACCAACCATCAACAATTGATGCTCCTTCTTGATTTCTACTTTTGAGGTGTCAAAACATCGCGAATATCTCAAGGATCATCATATATGTCACTGATATATTATAGTTCATCACGAAGCTCTAGCAGCTTGGTGGTAATGACTTCGGAGAAACATCACTATTCATCTGGAAGATCAACTCCCACTCAATTCAAATGATTGTTGTACTCAGACAATCTGAGCACAAGCTCAACAATTGAGCTTTTCTCCCTTAGTTTGTAGGCTAAGAAAATCGTCGGAGGTCTTATACCTCTTGACATGGGCACGAGCCTGAAATCCCAATTTCAGCCCTCAAAACATCTCATATGTTTCGCGACGTTTCAAAAACGTCTTCGGTGCCTCAATTCTAAACCGTTTAACTGAACTATCACGTAGTTATCAAAATGTGTATGTCAGATGTTCGCAACATCCACAGACAACGTTCGAGGTTCAACACACTGAGCGGTGCATTAAGGACATAAGCCTTCTATGAAGCAATGAGGACAATCCTCAGTTTACGGACCTAGTCCGCATAATTGCTACTATCAACTTTCAACTAAATTTTCTCTAGGAACATAACTAAACAGTAGAACTGAAGCGCGAGCTATGACATAATTTGCGAAGACCTTTTGACTATGTTCAGGATAATTAAGTTCATCTTATGAACTCCCACTCAGATAGACATCCCTCTAGTCATCTAAGTGATTACATGATCCGAGTCAACTAGGCCGTGTCCGATCATCACGTGAGACGGACTAGGCAACGTCTGTGAACATCTTCATGTTGATCGTATCTACCATACGACTCATGCTCGACCTTTCGGTCTTCTGTGTTCCGAGGCCATGTCTATGCACATGCTAGGCTCGTCAAGTTAACCCTAAGTGTTTTGCATGTGTAAAACTGTCTTACACCCGTTGTATGTGAACGTAAGGATCAATCACACCCGATCATCACGTGGTGCTTCGAAACGACGAACTTTAGCAACGGTGCACAGTTAGGGGAGAACACTTCTTGAAATTTTAATGAGGGATCATCTTATTTACTACCGTCGTTCTAAGCAAATAAGATGTATAAACATGATAAACATCACATGCAATTAAATAATAGAGACATGATATGGCCAATATCATATAGCTCCTTTGATCTCCATCTTGGGGCTCCATGATCATCTTGTCACGTCATCGACATGCAAGTCGTGATTCCTATTACAAGAACATGATCAATCTCATACATCACATATATCATTCATCACATCCTTTTGGCCATATCACATCACATAGCATACCCTGCAAAAACAAGTTAGACGTCCTCTAATTGTTGTTTGCATGTTTTACGTGGCTGCTATGGGTTTCTAGCAAGAACGTTTCTTACCTACGCAAAGACCACAACGTGATATGCCAATTGCTATTTACCCTTCATAAGGACCCTTTTCATCGAATCTGATCCGACTAAAGTAGGAGAGACAGACACCCGCCAGCCACCTTATGCAACTAGTGCATGTTTGTCGGTGGAACCGGTCTCACGTAAGCGTACGTGTAAGGTTGGTCCGGGCCGCTTCATCCCACGATGTCGCCGAATCAAGATAAGACTAGTAACGGCAAGCATATTGAACAAAATCAACGCCCACAACTACTTTGTGTTCTACTCGTGCATAGAAACTACGCATAGACCTAGCTCATGATGCCACTGTTAGGGAACGTAGCATAAATTCAAAATTTTCTACGCATCACCAAGATCAATCTATGGAGAGACCAGCAATGAGGGGAAGGAGAGTGCATCTACATACCCTTGTAGATCGCTAAGCGGAAGCGTTCAAGAGAACGGGGTTGATGGAGTCGTACTCGTCGTGATCCAAATCACCGATGATCCTAGCACCGAACGGACGGCACCTCCGCGTTCAACACACGTACGGAGCAGCGACGTCTCCTCCTTCTTGATCCAGCAAGGGGGAAGGAGAGGTTGATGGAGATCCAATAGCACGACGGCGTGGTGGTGGAAGTAGCGGGATTCCAACAGGGCTTCGCCAAGCGCTGCGGGAGGAGGGAGATGTGTCATGGGAGGGAGAGGGAGGCGCCAGGGCTTAGGTATGGTTGCCCTCCCTTCCCCCCACTATATATAGGACCAAGGGAGAGGGGGAGGGCGCAGCCTTGCCCCTTCCTCCAAGGAAGGGTGCGGCCAAGGGGGGGGAGGAGTCCATCCTCCCCAAGGCACCCCGGAGGTGCCTTCCCCTTTTAGGACTCTCCCCTTTCTCTCTTCTCTTGGCGCATGGGCCTCTTGGGGCTGGTTCCCTTGGCCCATATAGGCCAAGGCACACCCCCTACAGCCCATGTGGCCCCCCAGGGCAGGTGGCCCCACCCGGTGGACCCCCGGGACCCTTCCGGTGGTCCTGGTACAATACCGGTGACCCCGAAACTTGTCCCGATGGCCGAAATAGCACTTCCTATATATAATTCTTTACCTCCGGACCATTCCGGAACTCCTCGTGACATCCGGGATCTCATCCGGGACTCCGAACAACATTCGGGTTACCGCATACTAATATCTCTATAACCCTAGCATCACCGAACCTTAAGTGTGTAGACCCTACGGGTTCGGGAGACATGCAGACATGACCGAGACGTTCTACGGTCAATAACCAACAGCGGGATCTAGATACCCATGTTGGCTCCCACATGTTCCACGATGATCTCATCGGATGAACCACGATGTCAAGGACTTAATCAATCCCGTATACAATTCCCTTTGTCTAGCGGTACGATACTTGCCCGAGATTCGATCGTCGGTATCCCGATACCTTGTTCAATCTCGTTACCGGCAAGTCTCTTTACTCGTTCCGTAACACATCATCCCGTGATCAACTCCTTGATCACATTGTGCATATTATGATGATGTCCTACCGAGTGGGCCCAGAGATACCTCTCCGTCACACGGAGTGACAAATCCCAGTCTTGATTCGTGCCAACCCAACAGACACTTTCGGAGATACCCGTAGTGTACCTTTATAGCCACCCAGTTACGTTGTGACGTTTGGCACACCCAAAGCATTCCTACAGTATCCGGGAGTTGCACAATCTCATGGTCTAAGGAAATGATACTTGACATTAGAAAAGTTTTAGCATACGAACTACACGATCTTGTGCTAGGCTTAGGATTGGGTCTTGTCCATCACATCATTCTCCTAATGATGTGATCCCGTTATCAACGACATCCAATGTCCATGGTTAGGAAACCGTAACCATCTATTGATCAACGAGCTAGTCAACTAGAGGCTTACTAGGGACATGGTGTTGTCTATGTATCCACACATGTATCTGAGTTTCCTATCAATACAATTATAGCATGGATAATAAACGATTATCATGAACAAGGAAATATAATAATAACTAATTTATTATTGCCTCTAGGGCATATTTCCAACAAATGTTATGTACATAAAAAATATTCTATGGTCTGTGTTTGCAAATCCATGGTTGTTGAATCATGTCTGTATAAGCATTTGTAAATAGCTAGCCTTTTTGGCTAATCTTTTTTTTCGTTCTGGTGAGCAAGTATGCCGACGGCAATGCCGTAGGCATAGATGGCTCTCGTGATACCAGAAGCTGCCATGTGGTGTGTATGCCTACGGCTAAGCCGTCGGCATAGTTTTGCATCTATGCCGACGGCTTAGCCGTCGGCATAGCCTGCACCAGGAGCTACCAGAATGCGCCATGTGGCAGGGCTATGCCTACGGCTTAGCTGTAGGCATAGGTTTGAAGCTATGCCTACGGCTAAGCCGTCGGCATAGCCCTGCCACGTGGCGTCTCTTGTATGGGCAGCACTTGACGGCGGCAACAGCAATCACCGTTAGGCGCGAAGCATTGCCGACGGCCAGGGCCGTCGGCATAGATGTACGGACGCCGTCGACATAGGCATCTATGCCGACGGGGACCTGGGGTACGCCGACGCATATGTTGCCGACGGCCTTATGCCGACGGGGGCCGTCGGCATAGGCCTATGCCGACGGGTATCAGGGCTATGCCGACGGCCTGGACCGTCGGCATAGGGGCTCAGTGTGGTAGTGATGTCAGGTTAGCTCTAATATTGCATGTACCAAATAATGCCGGAAACGTGCTCTAGTTCACGTTGCGGCTTTGTCTGAGTGGTAGGGTGGATTTGTTTCATGTAAAGTTTGTTTCCTGTAAACGTGCGAGGACTTGCCACGATTGCGTCCGTCGAATGGAACGGAAGTAACTGATCTTGGGCGAGCACTTCGGACGTGGTTGTTACTCGATTGAATAAAAGAGAATGTTGAAAAGCCCCGCAAAATTCTGTCTGTGTACGCGTCCGCTCTTAATCCTCCTGCATGTGTTCGTCGTGATTAAGTCTCAGGCTCCCGGAGGCGGTGCACGGCGGCAGATATAGGAGTAGGGCCGATCTTCAGATTTTGGCGGCCCGGGGCAAAACTAAAACTCGGGGCTCCTAAAAAATTTCTTCTACCATTCTTCAACGCAAAGTCACTTATGATGGTGTGATTCTGGATCTCTCCTCCTCCTGGTTGTGTGAAGGTGAATGCAGACGCCACACTACACGAGCTAACTAGATAGCAAGGTTGCGACCGCGTCGTTCGCAAGGAGCCATGAGGGTGATTTCGTGAGAGCATCAAGTGTGATCTTCACGGGCATCCGGGACCTCATACCATGGAAACGGTTTGGATGGTGACGTATTTGCTCATTCGTAAAGTGAGAACCGCTAGTACTAAGTGTACGCAGCCATCCACACCCGAAGATCAAGAAGGCTCTTGAGACGGTAGATCATTAGGCCCTTCACGGCTTCACCCTTGACTCCCGTAATCCTCATGATAGTATTCGGAGTTGCATCTGCCATGAAGATTAGCAGGAAACTAAGATCTCGACAAACTAGTAACATATAGACTGAAACAATCTTCTCGGCGTTTGGCCTCCAAGCTGTGCGATGGCATCGACGAATTGATCCCGGAGGCGGGACTTGGGTCGATGGGCAATGACCTGGACTTAGCCGGAGTCACCGGCTTGCGACTCATGATCTGAACGAAAAGGAGTTAAATGCAGAAAACCACCACAATGGAGGTTAGATTTGCATAAACATACCTGATCTCTAATTTTTTTTTGCAAAAGGCACCACGTTTCTGGTAAAATGTATTGCAAATCAAACTAATCTTTGGCCATTTGTATGATAGAAGAGTTTGTGTCGTGGCACCTTAATAGGAACGGGAACTTCTCTGGCAGATCGGCGTACCATCAAGAATGGGATCACCAACATAGACGAAAGTTGAGGCGAAGAAACTTTGACTCCTCAAGTAATAATCCAGTTTGGGGGATCACATGGAAGATGAGTGTGCCATCGAAAGTTAAAATTTTCTACTGGAAAGCGTTGTTAGGTGCAATTCCATGCATGGGGGTGCTTGCAAATAGATACATCAGCACATCCTCCCGGTGTCCTATATGCCGCTTGGATTGTGAGAGCGTGAAGCATGCACCACTACTAGGAAAAGGGCTGCTAGTGGTGCACCTGTTTTCGCTACTAATGGCCCACTACAGGTGCGCCACTAGCACCACGCCATTAGAATTTTTTACTAATGGCGCCAGCCCGAGCACGCTTAACTTCACAGTTCTATCCAACCCCAGCACCAGCTAACTTCACAGGCACTTGTTGATATATCTATCATATATCAATCCTATTAAACCTTGTTGATATCTAGGACTTTGTTCATGTTCATGAATATGATGAAATTTTGAAAAAATATTTCAAACTTCCTAGTCATATGAAAATATTTCAAACTTTCAAAAAAAATTCGAAACCAATTTTTTTTCAGTTACTAGTGACGCACCTACCAAACGGTGCGCCACTAGTAAGTTTGAAGTTTTTCCATTTTTTCCTTCTAAATCTTAAAAACCCCGTAACTTTTTTTCTATTAGGTTTTTGGGGATTTTGAAAATGTTTAACGGGGTTCGTATGCAACTTTTCGAGTAGATGATTTTTCATATAAAAAACTTTTTAATCCGAGTTTGTATGCAAAAGTTATGCCCATTTTACAAATTCCAAAGAGATTTTGCAAATAAAGTCAAAATTCATATTTGTAAATTTTCCCAACAAATAGACCACATATCACATGGGAAACTTATTTTATTGACATTTCCATCATTTTCTTTTATTTTTTTAAACTGAAAAGGCGGTCCAGGAGGGGATGCATTCGGTGGAATTTTTGGGCCAAGTTAGTAATGGCGCACCGTGGGAGTGGTGCGCCATTACTAGTTCAACTAGTAATGGCGCACCACACATAGGGCGTCATTACTAGTTTTGAAAAAAAATAAAAACAATTAAAAAAATTACTAGTGGCGCACCGTGGATATGGTGCGCCATTACTAGTTGAACTAACTAGTAATGGCGCACTATCCACTGGTGCGCCATTACTAGTTTTGAAAAAAAATGAAAAATAATTACTAGTGGCGCACCGTGGATGTGGTGCGCCATTACTAGTTTAACTAGTAATGGCGCACTATCCACTGGTGCGCCATTACTAGTTTTTAAAAAAATGAAAAAAAAATTGTTACTAATGACACTAATGGCGCACCAACACATAGTGCGCCATTAGTATATAGTAGTGGCGCACCACATGTCTGATACGTCATTAGTGGTCATATCATCTATAGCCCTTTTCCTAGTAGTGCACTCTGCCCACGTGCACAGAAGGTGTGGCACATTTTGGGTCTTAAGGATTTTATCAATGATCTGGGACAGCTTGACTGACAGGACACCTCACTGATGGTTGACGTGCTCCTTGCGCCAAGCACCCAAGACCCGGGTCTAACCGACGTCAGCCGAAACGATCTCGTTGCTACTACGACATGGTATCTCTTGTGGGAACGTCGTAGCTTTGCACATGGCGAGCCGCTCCAGGAACCTGTGCGATCACTGGCTATCTCTACGCTAATGAAGAGTCTTTTTCACGATCCAGGAAAAGTAACCAACGCATCATGAGGCATGGATGAAAGAAACCAAAGGAAAGTTATGTTAAGTTAAATGTTGATGATGTGTTTGATAGCGATAGTGGTACTGGTGGGACAGGGGCAGTAATCCGAAATGTGAATGGCTTCTTCATCGTCACGTCGAGCAACGACCTGCAATGGATAGAAGACACGGCAACTGCCTCGAGCTCTCAAGGATGGCCTGATTTTGGAAGGTACCGTTCACTGCCATAACGTGATTCTTGAAGCTGATTGTATGGAGGTGATTGACGTAATGGTCAATGGGGTAACTCGCTAGGACCAGCAGCGGCCATCTATGAATAATGTTCCTTCCTTAGTCGAAATTTGTCTCCTATTACTTTTAATCATTGTCCTAGAGAGGCCAAAATATGGTGGCGGACGTTTTAGCTAGCAAGGTGGAGTGCGAACGATCCATTGTTTGTCAATCGGAGCCTCCAGATTTTCTTGTTAATGTTTTGGTAAACGATGTATCCATATTTGAGCATGAAATATAAAACGCCATGGTGGCCTATTACCCTAAAAAAAAGAAAGGGTGTGTCTAGGTCTCAGTCGACTTAGACTTCGCGAAGTCTTAGTCGATTGATGACATCAGCATGTGTACAGCTCAGATTTTTATTTTGTCCGGAACTGTTAATGTGTTGTCTTCGTGATGGGCTGGCCTGGCCCCTCACTGGGCTTTTGTCTTGCCTTTTTCTCCTATGCACCGTTACATAGTAAAGATCAATGTGGACGGCGCTATTTCGCGGAATGGTAAAAGGGGTGTAGTCTCGGTGATTTGCAGGGACAAGGATGGGAAGTATTTGGGTTCTTCAGCTGTTACTTTTGATGGTTTGGTTGATGCGGCAAGCTTGGAAGCACTAGCATGTAGCGAAGCCCTTGCTCTCGCAAAGGACCTCAACCTCTCCCATGTGATCATAGGTTCTAATTGCATGCAAGTGGTCTCGGATATTAGGGAGAAGGTGCTTTCATCTTATGCTGTAGTCATAGATGAGATAAGAGAGACTATGAAAGATTTTGTGAGTTCTAGTTTCAGATATGAGTATAGGGAGGCAAATGTTGAAGCTCATGCCATTGCCAAGGCTGCTTCATCTCTCCCTTCTGGTCGCCGTTTGTGGCTAGGGATCCTACTGAACATCACTTGTATTCCTTCCTTATTATCATTTGAATAAAGCCCTAGTTCACCTAAAAAAAAGTTGTCGGATTTTTTTTTCTCTTGCTTGTACTTGGGATGTGTCACTGCCCGTGTAAGTGTATTTATCTAACTAGCTTCAGCCTCGATAAGTGATGTAGCTTTCTTGAGTTCAAATTCTTGTATTTTTTTTGTTGGGTCTGTTTTGATCTCAGTCGACTTAGACTTCGCGGAGTCTAAGTAGACTGACGTCATATATAAATTGATCACAGGTTCAATTCCGTTCGCTTGCTTGGAGTCAGTTTCCTGTTTGTTTTGTGTTGGCATGTGTTGGCTCAGCACGTGGGCTGCTGTTGGGCTGTATTGACATTCTTCATTTGTTGTGCCTGTGTTTTTTTTGCGTGTTTTACTAGAATTGCTAGAATATTGTCCCGTTGGTGTATTGCTACACAGCATAATGTAGCTCTTATTTTTTACGCTAACATTGCTAATGCTTTGTTCCTTCTTTTTGTGTCTTCTTGTTTTTCTTCAATCTTTAATCTTCTTGATTTTTAATATTTTGTATTTTTAAATGATAAAGAAATATTTAATGCAACAAATAAAAAAATTAAAAACAAACAAAATATAAAGAAGAAGACAATTTAATTGTTTGTGACCGATGAATAAATATATATGGCCGACTAGTGTGCAAATGGGTATCAATATTATTTTGGAAGGGGAAAAAGTAATTTGCATGTGAATGACATGTAATTGTGTGCGGCATGTATTGTGTCCGATCGAGGACATGCAATTGCATGCGGCTGACATGTGTGCAACTGGGTAGACGGACAAGCAACTCATGTGGCCGACGTGTGTGCCACCTGATGGGAAATATTAAAAAAAAGAAAAACAATTAAGTTTGCTAGCAAATATTTAAAATACGGATGTGAATCTTCCCGCATCCCTCACAAAACAATAAAGAGTTGCACTCTCTTTGAAGACATGCAATTATAGTCGGGCGACGCTTACACTTGCGTGCATAGTAGCAACTTCAATTGCCTTCCTTCACCCAGACAGAACAGTATGGAGTTGGGGTTGCAATAAGAAGACGCGCATGCAATTGCATAACTATTGGAAAACATGCAATTGCAGTTGGGACGATGCTTGCAGTTGTGTGCCTACTAGCAAACTCCCTTCACAACAGCATTAAAAATGTGTTTGAGGATCTGGACAAGTAACCCTTCTCTCTTTTAAGGCTAGTCATAGTGGGAGTAACTTAGCTAGTAACATAACGCATCCCAAAACAAGTTTGCTTATGTGGCACCTAGTTAATAAGGAAATAGGTGTTTGGAGTAACATATTATGTTACCATCACATAACGCTTCTCAAAAAATGTTAAGTCTATGAGCTAATAAATAGAGCAATCTATGACACTACTACTATATTACTTTACACTATAAAGGTAGTAACTTAGACTAATATCATATGCATGACACTAGTTTAAGTTATTCCTCACTATGACCAGCCTAATATGCTCTTTTTTTGTTAAGACTAATTAATCCTTGCGACTAATTAGGGGAATCCCCGTTTCCCCGCGTGCGGTTGCTCCTTTGGCAACCGTCACGACGGTTGCTCCTGAAACCATGCTTCTGTGAAACGACATGCGAACCGACGCCTCTCTAAGGCGTCTCCTCATGTTGTATATAATCAGTGCAAATCATCAATAAAAACTACGAGATTCATTTAGGCTGATTGTAGTGGGAATATTATAAACAGTATTATGCATATCAACTAGACGTTTTGAATGATGTGGCACATAATTAAATGAGGAAAGAAAGAATGTAGTATCATATTATGATACCGTATCATATTAAATGCTTCGCTAGTTTGTGTCATGCATGGCAATTAATAAGGCAATCTAAGATACTAACTTATGATACTATACATTACAGAGGTAGTATCATACATTGGTATCATATGCATGATGATACTAGTATATGATACTCCCCGTTACAACCAGTCTTACATCGATTGTCGATTCTCTCTCAATCTTAAACACGTTATCAGCATTTTGTCTCTGTCGAGAGCATCAGGCCCAGAAAAAACAGGCAAAAGAAGATCGGGATATAGGAAGAACAGGCAAATCGGTAAGAAAAACAAAATTGCGTGACGACATCATGTCGCTGTTTCTTCTACTCGTTCACGACGACATCAAGAACAGAGGAATAACAGAGGAGATTGGCCTCCATCGACCAAAATTTGAAGGCCACAATCCCAGAACCTCTACTGCAAATCGGTAAAAAAAAATCGATTGCATCTCGAAAATCAGATTCGTCACCATAGTTTTTCCCGTGGACGACGAGTCCCAGCCGGAGGGGACGGCGGACGACGCGGTCTAGACCCGCGTCCTTGCGACGAGGCGGCGCCGGTGACCGCGGCCCCTGGTACCTCCCAGCGCAGAGCACCCCGCGGCGTCGCGCTCGGTATTTACGACCGGCCCTCCGCGTCGCCCGCACCCGCACGGTGCCTCCGACGCGACGGCGACCTTGAAGTCACCGACCCACTGGAGGCACGGCTTGCGCCCAGCACGCGGTGGCCCCCGGCCCCGATGCCTCTGCTCCCGGCGGAGACGGTGCCCGGCGCACACGGCGGCCAGCGGTCTGCGCGGTGTGGTGCCGACCCCCGGAGCAAGGGAGTGGCGGCCCGGCTCGCCGGATGGAGTCGCGGAGGCCGGTCCGGCGCGGCCGCTCCGCTCATGCAGCGGATGAGGCCTAGCGCTCAAGCGCAAGCAGATGTGACGCTCGACGTCGCACTGCCTCCGTGGACCTCGAAGGCGGCCCGACAGCGCCCGCCGTCGCGGCCTCCCGGCACCTGACGCCATCCCCGACCTCGAAGGCGCGGCTGCATGTTCTTCCGGCGCTGCCTCCCGGGGCACGGCTACCGACGACGTCGCTCCTAGGAGGATCCACGTCCGAGGAAGAAGGTGGAGGCCCTAGCACCTCTGTGCGTCGCCGGTGGAGGGGCCGGCCTGCGGTTGCCGCCGCCGCCTAAATGGTCGAGGGTTTGCGGCCGCCGCCTAATTGGATGATTTGCCCCATTTTATAAGGGGTTGAATAATTTGCTCTGTGATTGTCTCAATGACAGTGGCTCCGGGCCCCACCCGATAGCCTCTCGGGGGGGAGGGGGGGGGCAAATGATCTTATGAAGAAGTAAAGTGAGGCAAAAGATTCAATTTCTCGGGGATCTCTCCCTGTCGCTGTCTCTTATCCATTCGGCTGGCCAGGACGGTGCTACCTGGGCTGCTCCGTGAAGCCCATTTGCATGTCTCCTGGCCACCTGCACCTCTATTACTCCCTCCGTCTCATAATATAAGAGCGTTTTTTTATATTAGTGTAGTATAGAAAATACTTTTATATTATAGGACGAAGGGAGTATTTGCTTATAATTGCTCTATATTTTCAGCCTTTTAGCATATTATAGTATTCTAACAGTAACTCTAGCAGTGATTCTATTCATGTCTTAGACCCTGTTAATTACTGTATTTTATGTTGAATTTTAAAATTCCAGAAATATGTGTATGTTGATACTTGACATGTTCCATGTGTTTACCACATATCAAATTCTCTAGAACATGTTTTCTGTGATTGAGATTAAGTTTTCCCGCACAACAATATAGATTTGTGATTGAGAATTAGTATTTTCTCGCAAAACAATCCTATTGCGATTGAGATTAATTTTCTCTCGCAAATTATTAATTCACCTCGCTGAATTATCTTGCAACTTGATTTTAAGTTGAGGTCTATACAATTCAAGTTTTTCACTCAAACATCAAGTTTGCAGCATCATTATTATTCACTACATTAGTAGTGTTTTTCTGTTGAGTATTGAGATGTATTCCAGATCTTAAATTGATGCAATACATTTCCACGTTTATCACGTGTTGAGATTAATTACGTTCATTTGCAATAGAGATTTTTTAATCTCTTGCAAAGATAAATTCAGTACCTTTACAGTACTATTTCTCCGTTGAGTACGAGGTATTCCGGAACATTTCTATGGTGTATCTATTTCCATGTTAACCACATGTCGAGATTAATACGTCTATTTGCAATTGAGATTTTCAATTTCTTGTAAATACATATGCAAAATTCATAGTGTCATCCTTAGCAATTTGAGATTCACGCTACTTATTTCGAGCCACCTTCTTGAAATCTATTTGCAACATTAAGATGTATTTATATTACGCAATCTGTAATATAAATAAATTACCGGTTTTTCACCGGAGATGATATGTTCTATGTGTTTACCACATTGCCATTCTTCATGAACATGTCACAGCGGTCGAGATTGATTTCTCCGGCACAACAAACTAGTAAATTTTTGGCAATAACATCTCCCTCGTTATATTAGGAAAACACAAGGTAATGAGTTGGATCTGCTGCCCATGTGCAGGCTATCTCTATTACTGTGAGATCTGTATAATTTTCAATGTGTTATGTTCCCATAATTGAGGTTGAGCTTTTTCAAGTTATACACTTGAGTCAAATTTTGCATTCTTATTACAAAACCATGATGGTTTTTAATTTACTTCTGGTAAATTAATTATCTCTGGCTTGCCCCTATAAGTAATCGATGGCTAACAATTTGAGGCTCTTGCCCTTAATGGCCACAACTTACTTAAGCGGGATATGGACATCAAGATCAGTCTTGCATCCCATGGGATAGTGCGTGCAATCCAAGCCACGCCACCGGGACGCAAAGGACCTCAAGGGTAATGGTTTGAAACTCACTTCAAACCCTTGACCTGACACCATCAAGCTGTCGCGAGACCCTATGAGCATGGAGAGCATGATGGTTGAATATGCATCAACGGACATGTTTGGATTAGTCCCTTAGTCTCCTTAGTTATCTATTTATTTATGTCCATTTCTGATGTTCTAATATGAACAAGATTATTGCTGTCATCCTATATTGTATATCACAATATATTGTATCGGCACATTGGTACAAATACATTTGTATGTATTCTATATATCTGACAATGTTTTTCATATTGAAAATCTTCATGTCTATATATAGATTTGTACGGGAGTCAATCCGATGTATGTGCCTTGTGCACATATGCACCACAAACTCTATACTCAGCGAAGTCCAAAGTTTTCACTCTCATTGAGAGAAAGGAGATATATTAAATTGCTAGACGCGATGAGGTATTTGTTGGCTCTACTCGAGTCATATTTACTGTCCCTGTGGGTACTCGAGTAACGTCAGGATGCTTTATTGCTTCCGGGTTTAACTCGTACCCTACTAAACTATAGAGGTATCCGTCAAAATAGTTTCCATAGTAAAATTTATGATGACAACAAAGAGGAATATCTTCTCTTTACCATATGCCACGGATATGGCAAGCACATTCTCTATGTATCATCTGGATTGTACTACACATACTACAAAACCTGTAGCACATGTTGCGCCCAAGATAGTTTTCCAAAATGTCTTATACATGAAAAACTTGGCATACTCGCCTTAGTCATCGAGACATTGGGTTGAAATCGAAACTATCAACAATTCCAATAGTTTATGATTATTATGATGCTAAATTCTAACACAATTTGGATTTTATGTGCACTACAAGTGACAAAGGGAAGCTAATTTTAAGGCTCACACACCTTAAAGTCTACGCTAAACCACTCAGACTCCTTGAATGCATCAAGTTGAGGTAAGTGGCTCTTCCCATTCATTGACTAGACTATTCAGGTATTCCATGGTTCTAAAAGACATATCTACATGATGGTCTTAAGTGTGTGCTTTATTCACACGAAACCATTGGCTCATTATCCTAACATCGATTTCAAGCAAATCGAATGGATAACATTGTAGAATTCTCCTTAAGTGCCTTCTCTATGGCCCTTGGATTGAAGTTTAGCAATTTTTCCTAATGTCTAGACTCAAAATGGTTTGGTAGAATCCTTTATCCAAAGAGTTAAGCTCATTGCATTATCTTTACTTTGAAATTGCAAATTACCAACTTTACGTTGGAGTCATGGAGTTTTACACACTCATGACCAAACTGCATAATATTATTCCCCTCTATCTTTGATGCGTGGAAATCTACTAAGTATTTCCTATCTGCGGTAATTCGGTTACACACCGATATCATCACCCCGACATACATCATTGGCCCCTCAACATATAGTTGGGATCTATGTGAGGAATAACTGTATTACCGTCAATACCTCAAGCCCCTCACATGGGGAGTTATTCAAGGCCAGTATGTTGATTCAATGAGGAATATTTCCAGGCATTAGGGGGAGAATTCAAGTTCCATCAAGAATGCCAGGAAATTAGTGGAATTTTCAACACATTTCTGCCTCATATCCACGTACTCAAAGAGCTGAACCATACGTTCAAAAGATTTGCAACGTAATGCAAATAACCTGTCAGATTCATTAATGACTATAAAGGTGTCACACAATCCTACAATCCTGCAAAAGTACGCCTAGAGGTACCAACAAAATCCACTCCACTCCCCGTTTAGAGCAATAGGGGGAGATGTATGGCAGAAGTACATCAGGATTCAGCTTCTCGCAAGCATGGATATCAAGGCCTGTGAATTAGTAAATGCAAGTCAACTTCACGTTGGCAAACACCTAATGGGTTGTATACACCCAGTGGACGGGAAACCTCCACCAACTCAGGTCATAGTGCACACAATGACCGGGACGTCGGAATACCCGACTCGATTGCATTGGGAAATCGCGAGCAGTCACCATGGGTAACGATATTTCCATCAACTATATATTGATATATAGATTCTGGAGAATCATATAACCGGAAGTCTACAATTGTCGACATACATTTCTCAACTAGATTGCAAAAACCTTTCAAATGATTCAGATCCAAAGACCATGGCCATGGCAAAGTGTGAGCAAGACTCGGACTGAACTCAAGCAAAGAGTATAATCTAGGTAGAAATGATCTTGCTTAATAATGGGAAGGTATTCATAAGCAATGCCTACACTAGTTTTCTTCTGGAAACAGAATTGGGAACAATGAGGTGGTGAAACAAAGAGCAAGTATTGTAGCATTACGCAGATACCTAACTATTCTCCAGAGGTGGAATCTCATTCCGATAACTTATATATCATTGGCAATACAAAATCATCTATCTCCGCAGTTGATAGATGTAGTGATCACATATCCATGTGGCTCACTAGATTCAGACATATATAATTGATTTCCAAAGGAATCTCAATTCTGAATCGAAATACAAAATGCAGCATACATTGTGTAAAATCAGTAAGTCACCATAAGACTTATTGTTGTTGGTACATATGGTACAACCGATGTAGTGAGATCCTTATTCACAAGGATTACTCCTACAATGATGATTATCCATGTTTGTGTGTCTGCAATGAAGACACATGTAATCATTTAAATGACGGAGTTTAAAATGAAGGATTTGGGTGAACCAAAATACCGCTCCTTACTACAACTTGAGCACCTTCATACATTATGGTATACTATGTTGTCTATGTCCAAGATATATTGGAGAAATTCATTGTGGACAGATCTTATCCATCCATAACTCTCATGGTAGTTCATTCTCTAGACGTAGAGAAAGATCTATTTTGACCAAGAGATGATGAAAATGAGATATTGGGACTCAATGTTCCATATGGGGCATTGGATCCACCAAACACAATTGGTTGGTACTCAAGAATATCTTTTGATATCTCCAAGGCATCAAACATCTTGTCCTGGTTTTTCAGTTTCATAGGAATGTGAACTCCGATATCATTGGATACATCGATCAGATCCCCACTATGCCGGATTATATACAAGTTTAGTGTTCCTACTAGGTGTGGTAGCCCTCTCATGGAGAGTCTTCAAAACAGACCTCATGGCTACATCCACCAACCATTATCTCAACGATAATGTTTCTTGTGTTGCCCGGATGCAAACCGGTTACATAATAAGCAATATCGCTATATTGCATATCTTGCAAGTCAAACCATATGACTGATTTGTTCACGAAGTCTCTATCAACTTCTACATTCCATATATATGTTCTTGGAATTGGTGTGTGATGACTTCGAAATTTGCAAGAATCGGGGAGAGTATCTTCCTGAATTGCTCATGTTCAGTGCATCATATTATACTCTTTTTCCTTTCATGAGTTTACTATACAGGTTCTCATAAAGGTTTTTAATGAGGTAATATCCACATGAGATCATATGTCATACTTTTCGTTTCCCCCACCGGGGTTTTTAGGAAAGTATATACGACATATTTATTGTCCTCTAAACTCTATGGGTTTTCTCATATCGAGTTAAAAGAGACAGTAACCATTATATGTTGCATCATTTTCTCCTCATTTTCCCACTGGGTTTGAAGGAGTTTTAGCAGCATATCAAATACCTATCTCCTCATATTTTTCCCACAGGATTTTTGGAGGAGCTTTTCAAGATGATGGTCACTCATGCGGTGAAGCGGTGATTAGGGGGAGTGTTAAGACTAATTAATCCTTGCGACTAATTAGGGGAATCCCCGTTTCCCCCGCGTGCGGTTGCTCCTTTGGCAACCGTCACGATGATTGCTCCTGAAACCATGCTTCTGTGAACCGACATGCACACCGACGCCTCTCCAAGGCGTCTCCTCATGTTGTATATAATCTGTGCAAATCACCAATAAAGACTACGAGATTCATTTACATCGATTGTCGATTCTCTCTCAATCTTAAACATTTTGTGACAAAATGAGCTCCGCTGTCAGAATCAGATACAAAAAGAATCTTCATCCTAGGAAAAAATGCAAAAAGAAAAAAGGAAAAAATGTGTATGATTTCAAAAAATAAGAAGAAAAAAACACAAACTGGTTGTGAGATGGGGTGCTTGATTTGTGGTTGCGGGCATCGCAAAAACGGGGGTGTTATGGTGCTCGTGTGACACATAGCGAGGGTAGGGGATTCACGGGGGAGCTGCCCCACTTTCGACCAAGTAAAAAAGTCTAGTTGCAAAAAAAATGTTTGTAAAAAGACATGTAGTTATAGTCCAGGGGACAACGCTTGCAATTTCATGACTAGTTGCCCCCTTCTCTCTTGTTGCCGTCCCTCCGACAAAACAAAGGCGCCTAGTTGCAACTAAGTTAGAAGACACTAAGTTACGACCATGCTAGAAGACATGCGGTTGCATGAGTATATATAGTCGGGCATGCAGCTAGACACCTCTCTCGCATTGCCACCCCCACCGACAAAACCACCCTAGTTGTGACCAAGTTAGAAGACATGCAGTTGCGTGCCCGTTGTGGGACATGCAACTGGCCACATCTCTCTCGACGGCGTCCCCTTCGACAAAACAAGTGTCCACCCTAGTTGCGACCATGGTCGAAGAGATGCAGTTGTGTGCCTAGTGTGGGACATGCAATTGGGCTAATTTTTTTAAAATAATACATTTTTTATTAATTTTCATAAATATTACGTTGGGTAAATTTTTTCAAAAATAATACACCGCCGGCCCGCTGCAGGCTGACTAGGCCTAGTCGGCCCACAGCAGGCCGATTGGATTCCAGTCGGCCTACAGCTGGCCGACTGGCCCCTGTCGGCCCACTGTGGCTGATTGGGTGAGCTAATTGGCCCGCTGTGGGCTAATTGTTTTTGCAAAAAAAGTAGGCATAAAATATATATGTTTAAAAAAAATTTAATTATTAATTAAAAAATGTTAAACGTGTATAAAAAAAGTTCCTGATGTATAAAAAAAATGTACAATATATATGCAAAAAAATTGACTAAAAATATGTTAATCATGTATTTAAAAATTGTTAATTGTGTGTATAAAAATGTTTCTTATCTATACAAAAAATATAGAATGTGTATGAAAAAAATTTGACACCAAAAAAATATGTTTGAAAAAAATGTTAATCATGTATTTGAAAAAATGTTCCTTATCTATACAAAAAATATAGAATGTGTATGAAAAAACTTGACACCAAAAAAATATGTTTGAAAAAAATGTTAATCATGTATTTGAAAAAATGTTCAACGAGTACACAAAAATGTTTCATGTACTGGAATGAAAGGTTAAACGTGTATAAAAAAATGTTCCAGCTCCGGATCTGGTATGGGAGCATCACGGACCTAAGTATGATTTGTTGCTCTTTTTGTATGGAACTGGAACATTTTTTTCAAACATATTTTTTTGGTGTCAAATTTTTTCATACACATTCTATATTTTTTGTATAGATAAGGAACATTTTTTATACACACATTTAACAATTTTTAATCATGTATTTGGAAAAATGTCAACTTTTCAAACATATTTTTTTGGTGTCAACTTTTTTTCATACACATTCTATATTTTTTGTATAAATAAGGAACATTTTTTATACACACATTTAACAATTTTTAAATACATGCTTAACACTTTTTAAAACATATTTTTTATGTCAACTATTTAGCATATATATTGTACATTTTTTGTATACATCAGGAACATTTTTAATACATGTTTAACATTTTTAATTACATGATTAACATTTTTTAAACATATATTTTTTATGCCTACTTTTTTTGCAAAAACAATTAATACACAGCGAGCCAATTAGCTCCAGTCGGCCCACAATGGGCCGACAGGACGCAATCAGCCTACAGTGGGTCGATAGGGGCCAGTCGGCCAGCTGTAGGCTAACTAGGCCCAGTAGGCCTGCAGCGGGCCGACGGTATATTATTTTTGAAATTTTTTTATCCAACGTAATATTTATGAAAATTAATAAAAAAGTATTATTTAAAAAAAATAGCTGCAATTGCTGCCTCTTCCCGTACAATAAAAAATGGAAGTTGAGTTGTAACCAAGTTATAAGACATGTAGTTGCGACCAAGTTAGAAGACATGCAGTTGCGTACCCGCTGTGAGACATGCAACTGGCATCCCTCCCCGTATAACAAAAATGGAAGTCGAGTTGCAACCAAGTTATAAGACACGCAGTTGCCACCAAGTTAGAAAGACATGCAGTTGTGTGCCTAGTGTGGGGCATGCAAATGGGCCCCATCTCTTTCAGCGCCGCCCCCTCCAGCAAAACAAAGGTCCTCCCAGTTGCGACCAAGTTAGAAGACATGGAGTTGTGTGCCCATTGTGGGACATGCAACTGGCACCTCTCTCCGCACAATAAAAATGGAAGTCGAGTTGCAACCAAGTTATAAGACATGCAGTTGCGACCATGGTCGAAGACATGCTCTTGCGTGCCTAGTGTGGGACATGCAACTGGTGCCTCTCCCCTAACAACAAAAAATGGAAGTTGAGTTGCAACCAAGTTATAAGACATGTAGTTGCGATCATGCTCAAAAGACATGCAGTTGCGTGCCCGTTGTGGGACATGCAACTAGCGCCCCTCCATGTACAACAAAAATGGAAGTCGAGTTGCAACCAAGTTATAAGACATGCAGCTGCGACCAAGTTAGAAGACGTGCAGTTGTGTGCCTAGTGTGGGGCATGCAACTGGGCCCCATCTCTCTTGACGCCGCCCCCTCTGACAAAACAAAGGTCATCCCAGTTGCGACCAAGTTAAAAGACATGGAGTTGCGTGCCCATTGTGGGACATGCAACTGGCGCCTCTCCCCGCACAACAAAAACAAAGCCGAGTTGCAACCAAGTTATAAGACATGCAGTTGCGACCATGGTCGAAGATGTGCAGTTGCGTGCCTAGTGTTGGACATGCAACTGGTGCCTCTCCCCGTACAAAAAAATGGAAGTTGAGTTAACATTGCAATCAAGTTATAAGACATGTAGCTACGACCATGCTCAAAGACATGCTGTTGCGTGCCCGTTGTGGGACATGCAACTGGCGCCTCTCCCCGTACAACAAAAATGGATGTCGAGTTGCAACCAAGTTATAAGACATGCAGTTGCGACCAAGTTAGAAGATATGCAGTTGCGTGCCTAGTGTGGGACATGCAACTGGGCCCTATCTCTCTCGACGCTGCCCCCTCCGATAAAACAAAGGTCCTCCTAGTTGCGACCAAGTTAGAAGACATGGAGTTGTGTGCCCACTATGGGACATGCAACTGGCACCTCTCCCTGCACAACAAAAATGGAAGTCGAGTTATAACCAAGTTATAAGACATGTAGTTGCGACCAAGTTAGAAGACATACAGTTGCACGCCTAGTGTGAGACATGCAACTGGGCCCCATCTCTCTCGACGTAGCCCCCTCCAACAAAACAAAGCCCCCCTAATTGATGCCAAGTTAGAAGACATGCAATTGCGTGCCCATTGTGGGATATGCAACTGGCGCCTCTCCCCGCACAACAAAACTGGAATCGAGTTGCAACCAAGTAAAACCAACAAAAGGGCTATACAACTCCTAGTTATGGCCCAATAATACATATGAGGGGATTTGAGTTCAGAGATAATCCTCAAAAACATGGATCTGATTTCGCAAAAGTAATGTTTCAGCAAAATCATATTCTTCGACCTACTAATGTCGACTAGAATAAAACAAAGCAGATGAATTGAACCACTCTTGCTGATGGCTTCAATAATGTGTATGAGGGGATGTGAGAGAAGCACTTCTTAAAAAACAAAAGATAAAAATAGCAGAGGTTTATATCCCAGTAAAGAACAGTATAAATGATAGCACTCACCAGATTAAAAAAAGAAAAAAATGTTTCCAACAAAAGATAACTAGCAGAGGTTTATATCCTAAAAAACAAAAAGGAATGTCAACTTAGCAAAAACCCTAAACACACATCTGTCTTGTCACCTACTCATGAACAGAGGGTTGCACTATACTCTCTGTACAGAGGATATACAGAGGGGTGTGAAAATTTCTCTATAAGTACGTACAAGCATAAAAAATGTGTTGATAAAATACTACTTCCAGTACAATCCAACGGAGAACCACACTTCATCTTCAGTCTCCTACTAAAAGAAATTTAGTACTACTAGTTGTAAAACAATCTTTACTGGAAAGAACCTCAAAATAAACAGCAAAACGAGCAAAAAAATAATCTGAATGACACTTGACGGCGGCACATAAAAACGGAGCTTTATTTACCGAGGTAAGTGAATCTACCTGCAAGCAAAGAAACCAGTTTCATCGTCAAAAAATCCACCACACCAACATTGCCGATAGACACGCGCGAGCGAGAGACATGTAGTTGTAAACTAGAAGGCAATATTTTCAAATAAACATAAAAATAGCAAGTTTTTGATAAATAATTTAAAACAAAATAGGTAGGAAGAATGGCCATTAGCCTGAAAAGTATTTGTAAAGACCACAAAAAAAAGACACATAATCAACCGATGTTGCAAAAATGAACACGCCCAAAGTTGCTTATTCCATTGGATCTCGACTTCCAGGTCAGGAAAGAACAAATTTCAGAAATACAAAGAAATAGAAAAATTGTAAAATGACACATATCAGGCATGTTTCTTATCCCATCCCCGCACACACTACCTCATCGTAGTTGCAAACACATTGTACTCCTTGCAGTTGCCCGTGAGTTTGGATGCAGGCAGTTGTGCAGGCGTTCTACCCCCTCATCGTAGTTGCAAACACATGAAATTTTTAGTGGTAAAAATACAAAGAAAAAGCAATTGTTTCTCTATCAACCTGACATAGAAAAGAATAAGACATATAAACATGACTAAAATATTTGTTGGTAATACATAAATGAGAAAAGCAAAAACTATAAAAAGAAATAGGAAATATAATAAACAAAATGATTATGTCGAAAAGACATCAACAAAGTTAGAGTAAAAATATCTCAAGCGTGCCAAAATTTTTGTTTTACAATTTTTTAGATGTTCCATATTTTAATAAAAATAAAAAAGTAAAAAGTAAAAATATCTTAATAAAAACGATAAATAAGTACACTAAAATAGAAAATAAAAAATAAATAAAAAGGAAGGATAAAAGTAGATGTGAATACACAAACTGAGCTTCCCTGGTGAGCTTCTTAATGTGCACACTTTCCCAACAAAAAATAGAGAAACATACAATGTATTCACATGAAAGACCTATGAGAAAATAAAAAAACAGAAAAAAAATAAAGAACTGCAAGCGACAACCCATGGCCCAGATAGGAAAGCAATGCAGCGGCAGAAGGTCCAGTGTCCGCTGGGAGCCTGGGACAAAGCCCAGTACGTTTTGGACAAGAAATACATCAGCGCAGCGCAAGAGAACACATATCGATCAAAGCAAAAGCCAATCGTACAGCTAATCTCGTTGACTGAGACTTCACTAAATCTCAGTCGACTAAGATATAGCAAACCCCAAAAAGAAATACAGGATTGTTCATCTCACAAGAAAATAAAGAAAAGCAATATTTATATGTTCAGTTCATGCCCAGCTGCATCGTATTGATAGGCACGGAGTTGGAGTCGGACACGGAAAGAGACGTTCATGTCCTGCATTGACACATGATATATGGATCTGTTTTCGCGGAGAAGAAAATAACACAATAAAACCAATGATGATGACTGCTGGAAACCGGGTTTTGATCGACCACCGTCTAGTCCAGTAGCTGAAGTCGGATGGGCAGGTTCCACCGCCACAAGTAACCTAGCCGAGCCATCGGAGCAATGCTCCTTTATCGAGAAAAAAATCGGAGCTATGCTCAGTTCATAGATTCAATTTTTTTAGTGTTAGACTGGCAAAAGGCATAATCATGGTCTCAAAAATACATGATATAGAGAGTATATAGCACAAGTTGACTGCTTAGCGGCAGGTCACGTGATAGCCCCATCTACAGAACGTGATATATATAGCACGTGGTTTTCGCCGTCCACGTGGTCGTGCACGCCGGCCGGCGACCAAACAACTAACTCCGGTCAGGTCACAAGATGTCACACTACGTGGTATTAACCCACGAAAACCTCACGCCTGCGGCTGTTCCACTCGACGCCATCGCCATGACAGGCCACAGGACACGTTCCTGCCCAGCATCGACGTGATAAAACCCTTTCTTGCACTGCCAAATGAATGGACGAAAGGAGAGCGCGCAATCATGGAGCGCGCCCTCGAGACCCCGACCGACCGACCGCGAAAACCGGAGCCAGAAATGAAACCAACAGTCATGCATATCACAGTGTGCAAAAACAGACAGACGGCCGCGGCCGTGGTTATTCCATCGGAGGTTCATCCACGGGAATGTTTGGGAGCCTCGTAGAATCCCCAGGGCTGCTGCACTTCTTCTTATACACCTTCCGTTTCCGGGGGAGGCGCACAACACAAGAAGGCAAGCAAGCAAGCAAATTCTTTCTAGTGGTTGACAGATGCTAAAGCAGCTGCTTACGGACAGCTGAAAAAGCACGACGACAACGTGAGTCCATCACATGGCGTTGATCATCCGCTTCATCTCCGCGGTCCTCCTCGGATCAGGGTCCGCAATGGCCCGCTCCGTCAGCACGTGCTTGATCCGGCACATCGATCTCCTCACCTGAAACAAACAAACAAACAAACAATAGCGGGGCGAGTCAGGTTCTGCCGCCGAAGGAACAGAAAAGATGACCTGGAACTAAAACGGCACTCATGTGCGCGCTGGTAAGAATCTTTCGAGCCCTGTTGTTGACTCTCGGCAAGAATCAAATGAGGGCCGCGGTACCCTATGAAAGCAGGTCATATCTCCATACTAAAAAGATCACCAACAACATATACCCAGCGCTAAACAGAGTCCTAACAGAAAAGATGCCTTGAACAAAAAAATGTGCTCATAACAAGAACCACATGGAGGAAATGCTAGCCTATAAAGCAGGTCATAGACCCAGACTGAAAAGATCATCAACAAGATATTGTTGACTAACTCTTCACCCATTATGTCTTGAAAAGCAAGCACCCAGTGCTCAACGCAAAATAACATTAACAAGTGACCAAGCTGCACCAACTTTGAACACTTATCAATGAATTATCATTTTGGATAAGAAAAAAAAGTAGTTACCGTCCCCATGACACCATGGTTTCATAAATTTTCCCTAAAAATTCTGCAAAAACAAATTGTTTTCCAGCATGTCCATGCACCTTATTATTTCACTGATGCAAAAGAGGTACTTCTGTGCTTCAGTTTATACCGAAGGCCAATGTTTGTGAGCAAAAAACACTAGGTGCGGACTACACGGCTTCTTTGGTTACACAGTTTGGTTGTCTGAACCAAGGGTATTCAAGGACAATAAAGTTAAATGAAGACTCAAAAAGACAGCAATGGAATAACTTAACAGGACCTGCAGAATAACCAATGATATCTCTGACTTTTAATCCGTCATGAAACTAGAGCCACCAAATTGTAGTTCTACTAACTAGCAAAAAATGTGCAAGTATCATAAATATGTGATTAGATACAGATGGCAGGGATTCCGAAATACAACAATTTGACTTGCAGTAGGCATAGCTTGCCATCCACAGATGGAGTGAGCAAAAATCTTACAAAAAGTATGTCATACAATTATTTGATTAAATCAAAATTTGTTGCACGTGGACATGGTTATGTGGACTGAGAACCAAAATATGCAGTAACCAATGTTGAACACTATGACCAAGACACCCGTGATTTCATAGAACTTTTTGCAATTCTTCAAAAATAAATTGTTTTCCAGTATGTCCATGCAGCTTAGTTTACAAATCAGGCGAGATAAAAATATTTGTTTGCCGCAAAAAATAGCAATTCTGTAGTTTTGTTTGTCAAAAAGCCCATTGTTTCTACACACTAAGATGGTATCTTTGTTGACATGGTTTGGTTATCAGAACCAATGATATTCAAGGGCAGTAAAGTTTATTTAGACTAGCAAACATGCCCGTGCGTTGCACTGGGAGAAAAAACAATGCCACACTTTCCTAGCCCATAGGCTCAAGACCATATTTTGCTGCATCACTGAGATATTCTCTCTCCCTCTCTCTCTCTCTCTCTCTCTCTCTCTCTCTCTCTCTTCCGCTATCACTGTGATATTTTCCCTCTCTTCCTCTATCACTGAGGCATTCCTGGCAGCATAAGTCATGTAATGTATTTTATCGACAGTGTTAAACAAGAAAAGAGCTATATTCACATAGCACTGCTCATAAAGGACATGCTCATTATCATTGTAAAGAATTGGTTAATTTAAACATGTAAATTACCTTCACAGTTAATTTAAATATGTAAGGAGCCATTATGTTCATCAGTTGATATATTATTGAGACTTGAGAGACTAAATCATGAGTATCTTACATATATGTTGACAAATAAGAAATTGAGGTTTAATTAGTAAGTCGCTAAATGCCCGTTAGTGATTACGAAATTTCTTCTAACCCTGCTTGCATGTCTGACCTATACAAAGCTTAAAGTGCAACTCAATTTTCTTTTCTTTGATACAGAAAAAAACATAATAAACAGATTTGCACGTACCACACCAAAGCGGTTTTATTTCTTTAAAGAATGCGGAAAGAACATTACCCTAGTTATATCAGGTCAATTGAATAACATTTGCTAAGCTTAATGACATCGCAACGCTTCATGCTACGGTAATTTACTTCGAAATTTTGTCCTTCCAAAGACGACTTTAATACACATGCATTGCAGACCTTTTCTTGGTTGCACCACGGCCTCCATGACGTCCAGTGAGTTGATGCCAAATTTTAAATATGAACTTAAAATTTAGGCGGCCAGTAATAATTTCCACGAAATCAAGTGCATGATGCAGATTTTGTTTTTTAACCATGCATGCTTCCGAATCCAAGTTAAGACATGATCCAGTTATTTAGACAAAGAGATCATTGATGTTTTGGCAAACCTGATTGCTCTCCTACTTTTGACAGTGATTCCAGCGAGATTAGGAGCACCGGACACAATACCAAGCTACATTTTGACAACAGTTAGTACGTGATTGAAAAATTGATGCCAAATATGACATGCCGATGAATTAGCGAGATGCTCACCGTGTGTGACAGGGAACAAAAATGACATGAATTCATGGTGAACTTGACGATTCAATGGATGGGAGGGTCTTTGAGAGGTGTTAGCTGGGAATTCAGGTTTGCTGTGTCGGTACTGTCCTCTTATTAGTTTATATTGACAGAGACGTCTCGGTTCTATGAAACTAAGCTGCGTGGGGTCGGGCGGCTGGACCAAATCTATAGACCTATTATGGTCTAAAATTGTCTGAATTTTTGAAAATTGAATTTCGCGATGCCGTCGTCGCTAGCTAGGAGGACCTGTATGTCGCGCGGTAGGTGTCGCCGGGGCTACCTTTGTGCCAATTGGTCAAGGCCACGCGGTGGGCAGCAACCGAGGCCATCGTGGCCATGGCCGAGTGCCGAAATTCCAGGAACAACAACAGGAGCGCTATGTAGCGCCGCGTGGCGAGCAGACTGGCTGTGGTGGGCTGGTGGCGACCGCAGACCAGGAGTACTTTGTGGAGACCCCTAGAGGTCTTTAATTGTCTAGCTTATCCATGGACCGGTGAACATGCCCTCTGCATTGCCTCGCCGTCTAGCGGCTCGATTGGCCACCGCACCCTTGACGTAGTCCTTCGCCCAGCACTGATCACCATGGTTGAACAAGACGGTGGTTAAGGTCTAAGGAGTAGGACAGTACGTGCAATAGGTACATCTTGGCATGGATGAGAATCAAGCCAAGTTCAAGACCATGGCGGAGGTGGGTTCTGTTTTGCAGGCCGACACCTCGGTCTCTTGGCGGAGATTGTGCATAAAATAGACTTTCAAATAGTGTAATTTTTCTACACTATCACAGCTCATGTCTCCTTCTATTATAACTTTGAAATGCAGTACAGAGAATTAGTAATTTCCTGTAGAGCCAGTTTTAATCCTGTGATGATCAATGAATTAACAGAATAAAATTCTACGCTCTGAGCACAGCGCAAGAAAAGGCGGTTTGGAACTTCACTCCAATTAAACAAGAACCTCAAGTGTGCTGTTTGTCAAAACCTTCAGGTTTTTGTTCAACTTGATATGTCCCTCTCTAAACTTGCATACTACACTCCTAAATTTTGTAGTCATCAAAGGGCTCCCTGGAAATCTTCCTGAAGGTACATGAAAAAAATGAAATTACTTCTTCCTCTAAATTGTCAGGGCTGAATAAAATCAATAGCAGCAAATAATTAAAAAAGTGCTGCAAACAGGCATGCTACTTCAAGGTTACTCATGCTCTGATCATGTAGAACGTAGTCTTGTTAATCTAACAATAGAATTGCATTTAACTTGGCATGTGAATAATATGCTACGCAGCTACAAAAGCACACAACAGCGGCACACAGTCACAATTTCATAAAGAAATATATGTGCCTACGCCTCCAGCGTACAAACACACAATAATGTGGTAAATAACTGCATTTAGCTTTGGCATCTGAATAATATAGTACACAGGTACAAAAGCACACAAGCTACCAACGGTTGCACATAAAGTCACAATTGTACAAAGAAATCAATGCGCCAGGAAGCAACGCCAGCAGAGCATCGAGCAATCCCATTCTCTAATTTATATTCTCCAATTCTCTATCACGTTATCACAGGACAACATAAAACATACACTGGATCACTGATACAAATTACAGAGGATGGATTATCTTAGGACATTGAAAAATATTACCACTTCGTGGGTCTATTGCCCTGTCGGCTTGGTGCTGGCCTGCTCGGTCTAGAAGTAGCCGGGTTGGCCGGCCTGAAATCAAGCGGTGGAGACCAAAGACCCCCTGCACTCAAGTGACAGCGGCCGGCCTGGAGCCTCGACTCGAGTGACAACGGCTGCCCTGTTGCATCAGCCCTGGAGAGCGTTCGAGCAAGATTGAACGACTACCAGATTGAATACTTCTGTAGAGGTTCAAGGTCTTTCTATGTGGCAAAACGAGGGTGGTTCAAGTGGAGTCCGTGTCCGGCACCCCTTGATGGCGTGCTCAAGCAGGACACATCAGAGACTTTCTGATCCGAGTCGGGCGACGAGCGCCAGCGGGGTGTGGTTTTACCGGGAGGAGGCCGGAGGCGAGGTTCTGCTGGGAGGAGGAAGGAGGCAGGGAGGAGGAAGAGAGCAGTAGCAACCCGCCCTCTATTTTCAGAGTATCGCCGAACTCGGGGTGAGAGGAGCTGTGGTCGTGTTTTTTTAGATGGGCGATGTGGTCGTGTTGGTGTTGGACGGGGTGCGCGCATGGACGGGGGAGGTTGCGCTGACCAGAGGACGGGCTACAGATCAGATATTTTTAGCTTGTAGCGATCAGAACTTGTTTTTCTTTTTACGGGAAGTAGCGATCAGAAATTAGTCGTAGCCTAATAGGCGACCGGCGACGTTTGAAAATAATAATAATCGTTTTTCACTTATAAGTGGCATACATGGTGTAATTTTGTCAACTTACAGTTATGCGGATCTAACTAAATCTCAGCCATAAATCTAGTAAATAAACGGATATAAAGGGGATGACGTATGGAGAACTATGAAAGCGTCCGTCCTTTAATATTAGGTAATAGATATCACTTTTTCTAAAAACTACGTGGACAATTGTTTCACATTACATTACCATTTTTAATGCATGGTGAGTTTTTTTTGTGTATGAACAATTTGTTAATACACTTTAGTTTTTTAATACATTTTAAAACATTTTTCAGACACACATTTAACATTTTTTGAATGCATGTCAATCATTTTTTCAGATAACACTGAACATTTTTCAACATATTTTGATTTTTGTAAATACTAGCACATATGCCCGCGCGTTGCAACGGGAACTTCTTTATGATGCGTCCACTAATGCATGCATCAACGTGGCAAGACAATATCATCAAAGGTAGGGAGGTGCATCCCGATGTCAATAAAAATACAGATCTCCATAAAATGTGATGCATGCATTCATGGCCATGGAATGAGTAAAAATGGTCACATACATTTGTAAGTTTTCTTTTAACCTTTGCATGCAACAAATTAATGCACCTTAAAATCTAAATAGGTGAAAAAGAGAAATGAAAATAGGACTAAAACAAAAAAGATAGTTAGATAAGGCCAACAAACCTAAAAGGAGGGAATGCATGTATTATACTTCACACTTATGTTATACTCCCTCGCGTGCATTCTATCTCAAGCTTCGGTGGTAAGGAGCATTTATGATATACAATCTCAAGCTATATATTTTAGAAAAACGATGGTGTGCTCGTCGTACATATTTTAGAAAAATGTTGGAGTGCATCTTCCACGAAATCCAGGTTAAATACTCTAATGCGCTATCATGTAGTAGTTCACAATTACGTTTAGTTAAAGAGCCAAACACACTCTATCATGCAGCACCCACAATCTTGTTTACTTGTAGTCAATCAGCACATGCGTTGCAACAAAAGATAATATGTGTCCATGGTATCCCCAGCTTGCCTTCTCGATTTATTACAGGACTTTCGACGATGTGTATTTAGTGAAAGAAGATGTTCCGGTTGACTACGAAGACGTCTGTGGTGATTTCATCAATCTCAAAACGACGTGTCGGCTCAGCCTCTCGGAGGTGCTCATGGGGATAAGGTGTGTATGTATATATTCATATGAATGAATGGATGTGCATATCTATGAGTGCCTGCATCTGTATTGTGTAAAAAAAATACGATGCATGCATGTGACCACTAACCTCACAATCTGAATCTATATTGTAGAGGTTAATTTTTTGTTTAATTAGAGACAATCACATGCACCTAAATGTATCGTGCATGTCTTCATTTTTTTCTAAGTGAGAATGGATTAAAAAAAATCTGCCATAAACAACCGACCGCCCGCAGGTCATGTGGCCACCACGTAAGAGTAACTCTAGCAGACCCCGCATCCGCCCCGACCCGTAAAATAACCGTCAAAATGCGGGTACGGGCCGGAAAGCCTGCCCGACCAGACCCCGCATCCCGTCCCGGCCCACAAAATTTTTTAGGGGGCGCGGTAAATTCCCGACCCCAACCCGGGAAAACGCGGGTTTCCCCCTCGCGGCTGCGGTGCCCTGCATCATATAGAAGCAGTTGGCGGGAGGGACATTTCAACCCGCGCTATTTTTCCCCTCCTTTCGCCGCCACCCGCCCTTGCTTCCGCCCGCCCACCGCGGGCGATTCCGGCCATATCTGCGGGTGGAATCGCTCCGCGGGGCCGCCCCACACCCTCCCTGTTGGGGAACGTAGTAATTTCAAAAAAATTCCTACGCACACGCAAGATCATGGTGATGCATAGCAACGAGAGGGGAGAGTGTTGTCTACGTACCCCCGTAGACCGAAAGCGGAAGCGTTAGCACAACGCGATTGATGTAGTCGTACGTCTTCACGGCCCGACCGATCAAGCACCGAAACTATGACACCTCCGAGTTCTAGCACACGTTCAGCTCGATGACGATCCCCGGACTCCGATCCAGCAGAATGTCGGGGAAGAGTTCCGTCAGCACGACGGCGTGGTGACGATCTTGATGTTCTACCGTCGCAGGGCTTCTCCTAAGCACCGCTACAATATTATCGAGGATTATGATGGAGGGGGGCACCGCACACGGCTAAGAGATCAATGATCAATTGTTGTGTCTATGGAGTGCCCCCCTGCCCCCGTATATAAAGGAGCAAGGGGGAGGAGGTGCGGCCAGGCAAGGGGCGCACCAGGAGGAGTCCTACTCCCCCTACTTCCACCAGGAGTAGGACTCCCCCCCTTTTCCATGTTGAACTAGCTAGGACTTGGGGGGGGGGAAGGAGAGAGAGAGGGGAAAGGAAAGGGGGGAGCCGCCCCCTCCTTGTCCAATTCGGACTTGGTGGGGGGGAGGGGCGCGCGGCTGCCCCTTGGCCTCCTCTCTACTTCCTCCACTAGGCCCATTAAGGCCCATTAGGTTACCGGGGGGTTCCGGTAACCTCCCGGTACTCCGGTAAAATCCCGATTTCACCCGGAACACTTCCGATGTCCAAACATAGGCTTCCAATATATCAATCTTCATGTCTCGATCATTTCGAGACTCCTCGTCATGTCCGTGATCACATCCGGGACTCCGAACAACGTTCGGTACATCAAAACATATAAACTCATAATGAAACTGTCATCATAACGTTAAGCGTGCGGACCCTACGGGTTCGAGAACAATGTAGACATGACCGAGACACGTCTCCGGTCAATAACCAATAGCGGAACCTGGATGCTCATATTGGCTCCTACATATTCTACAAAGATCTTTATCGGTCAGACCGCATAACAACATACGTTGTTCCCTTTGTCACCGGTATGTTACTTGCCCGAGATTCGATCGTCGGTATCTTAATACCTAGTTCAATCTTGTTACCGGCAAGTCTCTTTACTCGTTCTGTAATACATTATCCCGCAACTAACTCATTAGCTGCAATGCTTGCAAGGCTTAAGTGATGTGCATTACCGAGAGGGCCCAGAGATACCTCTCCGACAATCGAAGTGACAAATCCTAATCTCGAAATATGCCAACCCAACATGTACCTTTGTAGACACCTGTAGAGCACCTTTATAATCACCCAGTTACGTTGTGACGTTTGGTAGCACACAAAGTGTTCCTCTAGTAAACGGGAGTTGCATAATCTCATAGTCATAGGAACATGTATAAGTCATGAAGAAAGCAATAGCAACATACTAAACGATCAAGTGCTAAGCTAACGGAATGGGTCAAGTCAATCACATCATTCTCCTAATGATGTGATCCCGTTAATCAAATGACAACTCATGTCTATGGCTAGGAAACATAACCATCTTTGATTAACGAGCTAGTCAAGTAGAGGCATACTAATGACACTCTGTTTGTCTATGTATTGCTCGTGGAAGAGGCTTAGTCAGCGGGTCTGCAACATTCAGATCCGTATGTATCTTGCAAATTTCTATGTCTCCCACTTGGACTAAATCCCGAATGGAATTGAAGCGTCTCTTGATGTGATTGGTTCTCTTGTGAAATCTGGATTCCTTTGCCAAGGCAATTGCACCAGTATTGTCACAAAATATTTTCATTGGACCCGATGCATTAGATATGACACCTAGATCGGATATGAACTCCTTCATCCAGACTCCTTCATTTGCTGCTTCCGAAGCAGCTATGTACTCCGCTTCACATGTAGATCCCGCCACGACGCTTTGTTTAGAACTGCACCAACTGACAGCTCCACCGTTTAATGTAAACACGTATCCAGTTTGCGATTTAGAATCGTCCGGATCAGTGTCAAAGCTTGCATCAACGTAACCATTTACGATGAGCTCTTTGTCACCTCCATATACGAGAAACATACCCTTAGTCCTTTTCAGGTACTTCAGGATGTTCTTGACTGCTGTCGAGTGATCCACTCCTGGATTACTTTGATACCTCCCTGCTAGACTTAGAGCAAGGCACACATCAGGTCTGGTACACAACATTGCATACATGATAGAGCCTATGGCTGAAGCATAGGGAACATCTTTCATTTTCTCTCTATCTTCTGCAGTGGTCGGGCATTGAGTCTTACTCAACTTCACACCTTGTAACACAGGCAAGAACCCTTTCTTTGCTTGATCTATTTTGAACTTCTTCAAAACTTTTTCAAGGTATGTGCTTTGTGAAAGTCCAATTAAGCGTCTTGATCTATCTCTATAGATCTTAATGCCCAATATGTAAGCAGCTTCACCGAGGTCTTTCATTGAAAAACTCTTATTCAAGTATCCCTTTATGCTATCCAGAAATTCTATATCATTTCCAATCAGTAATATGTCATCCATATATAATATCAGAAATGCTACAGAGCTCCCACTCACTTTCTTGTAAATACAGGCTTCTCCAAAAGTCTTTATAAAACCAAATGCTTTGATCACACTATCAAAGCGTTTATTCCAACTCCGAGAGGCTTGCACCAGTCCATAAATGGATCGCTGGAGCTTGCACACTTTGTTAGCTCCCTTTGGATCGACAAAACCTTCCGGTTGTATCATATACAACTCTTCTTCCAGAAATCCATTCAGGAATGCAGTTTTGACATCCATCTGCCAAATTTCATAATCATAAAATGCGGCAATTGCTAACATGATTCGGACAGACTTAAGCATCACTACGGGTGAGAAGGTCTCATCGTAGTCAATCCCTTGAACTTGTCGAAAACCTTTCGCAACAAGTCGAGCTTTGTAGACAGTAACATTACCGTCAGCGTCAGTCTTCTTCTTGAAGATTCATTTATTCTCAATTGCTTGCCGATCAACAGGCAAGTCAATCAAAGTCCACACTTTGTTCTCATACATGGATCCCATCTCAAATTTCATGGCTTCTAGCCATTTTGCCGAATCTGGGCTCACCATCGCTTCTTCATAGTTCGTAGGTTCATCATGATCTAGTAGCATGACTTCCAGAACAGGATTACCGTACCACTCTCGTGTGGATCTTACTCTGGTTGATCTACGAGGTTCGGTAGTAACTTGATCTGAAGTTTCATGATCATTATCATTAGCTTCCTCACTAATTGGTGTAGGTGTCACAGAATCCAGTTTCTGTGATGTACTACTTTCCAATAAGGGAGCAGGTACAGTTACCTCATCAAGTTCTACTTTCCTCCCACTCACTTCTTTCGAGAGAAACTCCTTCTCTAGAAAGGATCCATTCTTAGCAACGAATGTCTTGCCTTCGGATCTGTGATAGAAGGTGTACCCAACAGTATCCTTTGGGTATCCTATGAAGACACATTTCTTCGATTTGGGTTCGAGCTTATCAGGTTGAAGCTTTTTCACATAAGCATCGCAGCCCCAAACTTTCAGAAACGACAACTTTGGTTTCTTGCCAAACCACAGTTCATAAGGCGTCGTCTCAACGGATTTTGATGATGCCCTATTTAACGTGAATGCGGCCGTCTCTAAAGCATAACCCCAAAACGATAGTGGTAAATTTGTAAGAGACATCATAGATCGCACCATATCTAGTAAAGTATGATTACGACGTTCGGACACACCATTACACTGTGGTGTTCCAGGTGGCGTGAGTTGCGAAACTATTCCGCATTGTTTCAAATGTAGACCAAACTCGTAACTCAAATATTCTCCTCCACAATCAGATCGTAGAAACTTTATTTTCTTGTTACGATGATTTTCAACTTCACTCTGAAATTCTTTGAAGTTTTCAAATGTTTCAGACTTATGCTTCATTAAGTAGATATACCCATATCTGCTTAAATCATCTGTGAAGGTGAGAAAATAATGATATCCGCCACGAGCCTCAACATTCATCAGACCACATACACCTATATGTATGATTTCCAACAAATCTGTTGCTCTCTCCATAGTACCGGAGAACGGTGTTTTAGTCATCTTGCCTATGAGGCACGGTTCGCAAGTACCAAGTGATTCATAATCAAGTGATTCCAAAAGTCCATCAGTATGAAGTTTCTTCATGCGCTTTACACCGATATGACCTAAACAGCAGTGCCACAAATAAGTTGCACTATCATTATCAACTCTGCATCTTTTGGTTTCAACATTATGAATATGTGTATCACTACTATCGAGATTCATCAAAAATAGACCACTCTTCAAGGGTGCATGACCATAAAAGATATTATTCGTATAAATAGAACAACCATTATTCTCTGATTTAAATGAATAACCGCCTCGCATCAAACAAGATCCAGATATAATGTTCATGCTTAACGCTAGCACCAAATAACAATTATTTAGGTCTAATACTAATCTTGAAGGTAGATGTAGAGGTAGCATGCCGACCGCGATCACATCGACTTTGGAACCATTTCCCACGCGCATCGTCACCTCGTCCTTCGCCAGTGTTCGCTTAATCCGTAGTCCCTATTTCGAGTTGCATATGTTAGCAACGGAACCAGTATCAAATACCCAGGTTCTACTGCGAGCTCTAGTAAGGTACACATCAATAACATGTATATCACATGCATATACCTTTGTTCACCTTGCCATCCTTCTTATCCGCCAAATACTTGGGGCAGTTCCGCTTCCAGTGACCAGTCTGCTTGCAGTAGAAACACTCAGTTTCAGGCTTAGGTCCAGATTTGGGTTTCTTCTCCTAAGCAGCAACTTGCTTGCTGTTCTTCTTGAAGTTCCCCTTCTTCTTCCCTTTGCCCTTTTTCTTGAAACTAGTGGTCTTGTTGACCATCAACACTTGATGCTCCTTCTTGATTTCTACCTCCGCAGCCTTTAGCATTGCGAAGAGCTCAGGAATTGTCTTGTTCATCCCTTACATATTATAGTTTATCACGGAGCTCTTGTAGCTTGGTGGAAGTGATTGGATAATTCTATCAATGAAGCTATCATCTGGAAGATTAACTCCCAGTTGAATCAAGTGATTATGATACCCAGACATTTTGAGTATATGCTCACTGACAGAACTGTTCTCCTCCATCTTGCAGCTATAGAACTTATTGGAGACTTCATATCTCTCAATCCGGGCATTTGCATGAAATATTAACTTCAACTCCTGGAACATCTCATATGCTCCATGATGTTCAAAACGTCGTTGAAGACCCAGTTCTAAGCCGTAAAGCATGGCACACTGAACTATCGAGTAGTCATCAGCTTTGCTCTGCCAGACGTTCATAACATCTGGTGTTGCTCCAGCAGCAGGCCTGGCACCCAGCGGTGCTTCCAGGACGTAATTCTTCTGTGCGGCAATGAGGATAATCCTCAAGTTACGGAC
Source organism: Triticum urartu (assembly GCF_003073215.2). Lineage (NCBI taxonomy): Eukaryota > Viridiplantae > Streptophyta > Magnoliopsida > Poales > Poaceae > Triticum > Triticum urartu. The sequence continues at coordinate 36,863,422 of NC_053028.1, read as the reverse complement.
CCAGTCCGTGTAATTGCTATCATCATATTTCAACTTTGCTTTCTCAAGAAACGCATTAAAATTCAACGGAACAACAGCACGGGTCGTCTATCTACAATCAAACATAAACAAGCAAGATACTATCAGGTACTAAGTTCATGATAAATTTAAGTTCAATTAATCATATTACTTAAGAACTCCCACTTAGAAAGACATCCCTCTAATCCTCTAAGTGATCACGTGATCCAAATCAACTAAACCATAACCGATCATCACGTGAAATGGAGCAGTTTTCAATGGTGAACATCACTATGTTGATCATATCTACTATATGATTCACGCTCGACCTTTCGGTCTCAGTGTTCCGAGGCCATATCTGCATATGCTAGGCTCGTCAAGTTTAACCTGAGTATTCTGCGTGTGCAAAACTGGCTTGCACCCGTTGTAGATGGACGTAGAGCTTATCACACCCGATCATCACATGGTGTCTGGGCACGACGAACTTTGGCAATGGTGCATACTCAGGGAGAACACTTTTTATCTTGAAATTTAGTGAGAGATCATCTTATAATGCTACCGTCAATCAAAGCAAGATAAGATGCATAAAAGATAAACATCACATGCAATCAATATAAGTGATATGATATGGCCATCATCATCTTGTGCTTGTGATCTCCATCTCTGAAGCACCGTTATGATCACCATCGTCACTGGCGCGACACCTTGATCTCCATCATAGCATCGTTGTCGTCTCGCCAATCTTATGCTTCTACGACTATCGCTACCGCTTAGTGATAAAGTAAAGCATTACAGGGCGATTGCATTGCATACAATAAAGCGACAACTATATGGTTCCTGCCAGTTGCCGATAACTCGGTTACAAAACATGATCATCTCATACAATAAAATTTAGCATCATGTCTTGACCATATCACATCACAACATGCCCTGCAAAAAAAAGTTGGACGTCCTCTACTTTGTTGTTGCAAATTTTACGTGGCTGCTACAGGCTTTAGCAAGAACCATTCTTACCTACGCATCAAAACCACAACGATAGTTTGTCAAGTTGGTGCTGTTTTAACCTTCGCAAGGACCGGGCGTAGCCACACTCGATTCAACTAAAGGTGGAGAAACTGACACCCGCCAGCCACCTGTGTGCAAAGCACGTCGGTAGAACCAGTCTCGCGTAAGCGTACACGTAATGTAGGTCCGGGCCGCTTCATCCGACAATACCGCCGAACCAAAGTATGACATGCTGGTAAGCAGTATGACTTATATCGCCCACAACTCACTTGTGTTCTACTCGGATGCCACTGTTGGGAACGTAGTAATTTAAAAAAATTTCCTACGCACACGCAAGATCATGGTGATGCATAGCAACGAGAGGGGAGAGTGTTTTCCACGTACCCACATAGACCGAAAGCGGAAGCGTTAGCACAATGCGATTGATGTAGTCGTACGTCTTCACGGCCCGAGCGATCAAGCACCGAAACTACGACACCTCCGAGTTCTAGCACACGTTCAGCTCGATGACGATCCCCGGACTCCGATCCAGCAGAATGTCGGGGAAGAGTTCCGTCAGCATGATGGCGTGGTGACGATCTTGATGTTCTATCGTCGCAGGGCTTCGCCTAAGCACCGCTACAATATTATCGAGGATTATGGTGGAGGGGGGCACCGCACACGGCTAAGAGATCAATGATCAATTGTTGTGTCTATGGGGTGCCCCCCTGCCCCCGTATATAAAGGAGTAAGGGGGAGGAGGTGCGGCTAGGCAAGGGGCGCGCCAGGAGGAGTCCTACTCCCACCGGGAGTAGGACTCCCCCCCTTTTCCATGTTGGACTAGGACTTGGGGGGGAAGGAGAGAGAGAGAGGGGAAAGGAAAGGGGGGCGCCGCCCCCCTCCTTGTCCAATTCGGACTTGGGGGGGGGGAGGGGCGTGCGGCTGCCCCTTGGCCTCCTCTCTAATTCCTCCACTAGGCCCATTAAGGCCCATTAGGTTACCGGGGGGGTCCGGTAACCTCCCGGTACTCCAGTAAAATGCCGATTTCACTCAGAACACTTCCGATGTCCAAACATAGGCTTCCAATATATCAATCTTCATGTCTCGACCATTTCGAGACTCCTCGTCATGTCCGTGATCACATCCGGGAGTCCGAACAACCTTCGGTACATCAAAACATATAAACTCATAATGAAACTGTCATCGTAACATTAAGCGTGCGGACCCTACGGGTTCGAGAACAATGTAGACATGACCGAGACACGTCTCCGGTCAACAACCAATAGCGGAACCAGGATGCTCATATTGGCTCCTACATATTCTACGAAGATCTTTATCGGTCAGACCGCATAACAACATACGTTGTTCCCTTTGTCATCGGTATGTTACTTGCCCAAGATTCGATCGTCAGTATCTTAATACCTAATTCAATCTCGTTACTGGCAAGTCTCTTTACTCATTCTGTAATACATCATCCCGCAACTAACTCATTAGCTGCAATGCTTAAGTGATGTGCATTACCGAGAGGGCCCAGAGATACCTCTCCAACAATCGGAGTGGCAAATCCTAATCTCGAAATATGCCAACCCAACATGTACGTTTGGAGACACCTGTAGAGCACCTTTATAGTCACCCTGTTACGTTGTGACGTTTGGTAGCACACAAAGTGTTCCTCTAGTAAACGGGAGTTGCATAATCTCATAGTCATAGGAACATGTATAAGTCATGAAGAAAGCAATAGCAACGTACTAAACGATCAGTGCTAAGCTAACAGAATGGGTCAAGTCAATCACATCATTCTCCTAATGATGTGATCCCGTTAATCAAATGACAACTCATGTCTATGGCTAGGAAACATAACCATCTTTGATCAACGAGCTAGTCAAGTAGAGGCATACTAATGACACTCTGTTTGTCTATGTATTCACACAAGTATTATGTTTCCGGTTAATACAATTCTAGCATGAATAATAAACATTTATCATGATATAAGGAAATAAATAATAACTTTATTATTGCCTCTAGGGCATATTTCCTTCACTCCCGCGCCGAGCCGCTGCACCGCCCCTCCGGATCCTGCGAGAAGAGCCCCCCCAGTCACCGCCGCCGCTGGGATCGACCACGACCGAGCACACCACCCTCGTCGCCGCCCGGGATCACTCGCCACCGGTTAGTCCCTTTTTTGTGATTTTTGCGAGCTGTGTAGTAGATTGACGCGCCGGTGTGCGTGTGGATGGAGTTGACCCCGTGCGAGAAGTTCTTGCTATCCGATTCGTCCGACTCGGACGACTCAGATGTGGAGAAAATGCTTGCGACCTTTCGGCAACAAACATTGGTCATGGCGCTTGTCGTGAAGGAGCATGAAGACGAGTACCGAAAGAGGAGGCGAGGATCTACTGTCGGGCGTCTGTGCATTCCACGGAATCGCCATCTTGGAAACGAGATGTTGATGCAAGATTATTTTTCGGAGAATCCTACATATCCTGCACACCTCTTCCGCAGAAGGTACCAAATGCGCCGATCCCTTTTTGTGAAAATTGTTGAAGCTTGCAAGGCAAATTGCCGGTATTTCACTCAAAGAAGGAATGCCGCGGGCTTAAAGGGATTTAGTGCATATAAAAAAAAAATCTCCGTAGCTATGCAAGTGATTGCATATGGCGTTCCGGCTGACTATGCCGATGAGTATCTTCGCATTGGTGAAGATAGCACAATTGAGTCTATGCGTAGATTTGCGAAAGTGATCATCCGTGTCTTTGGTCCCGAGTATCTTCGGGCACCAAATGAAGATGACACAGAAATTGATGGCAGCTAATGAGAGGAGAGGTTGGCCTGGGATGCTAGGTAGCATTGATTGTATGCATTGGAATTGAAAAAATTGCCCCAAGGTTTGGCAAGGAATGTATTGTGGCAAGTCTTGTGATGCAACAATTGTGCTAGAGGCCGTAGCATCCGAGGATTTATGGATTTGGCATCGCTTTTTTGGTATGCCCGGCACACTCAATGATATCAATGTGTTGCAACGCTCTCATTTGTTTGCTAGGCTTGGTAGTGGTGATGCTCCTGCTTGCAACTACACTATCAACGGGCATGAATACACAAAGGGGTACTATCTTGCAGATGGTATATATCGTCCTTGGTGCACATTTGTCAAGAGCACCAAAGAACCCAAACAAAAAAACAATGTGAATTTGCAAGGGTGCAAGAGGCAGCCCGAAAAGACATTGAAATAGCATTCGGTGTTTTGCAATCTAGGTTTGCCATTGTCCGTGGTCCTGCTCGTTTTTTGGATAAGAAAACCATGAAGAATATCAGGACTTGCTATGTTATCCTGCACAATATGATTCTTGAAGATGAGAGAGGAATGGACTTAGAATTCTTTTACGACAATGTGGGTAGCCGTGTCAAACCAGCTAGAGACCCAAACCGCACTATAGATTTTCTTCAGACATACAAGGAGATTGAAAATGCAGACACGCACTTTCAGCTTCAGGAAGATCTCATTGAGCACCATTGGCAAAGGGCTAGACAGTGACTAATTTTTGTATTCATTTGTATTTGTGTTCATGATAAGTTTCGTATTGCATTATTTTAAGTTTGCTACGGTGATTTGAATAATTATTTGTAATGCAGATGATTATTGTTTTATGTTTGATTTGAATAATTAAGTTTGTTTTCGATTATTGAATTATGTTGGATTTGATATTTGCGGGCTGATAATATGCGGGAATGCAGACGCATAAAGAGCAGAACCCGCATAGCCGACCCATAAAAAAGCACATTCCGCGAATATACTTTTTTACGGATCCATTTGGGGGTTTTTGCATCTGTGCCAGCCCGCGCCGGCCTGCAAAAGTTTTTTTTTAAAACTCTCGCCAAACTTTATTCATTCAAAAACAAGCTACATAGGTACAAGGTTTGGGTTATGAGGGTTGCCCAACCAAACATATCTACCTAGTCCTAGAGTACAAGCGAACTTGGCGAGATTATGGCCTGCAAAAGTTGTTTTGCGTGAACTGCAAACGCGTTTTGCGGACCGGCGTTTTACAGGGATTAAAAATCTAGCGAACCGCATCAAAGCTTATCCATATCGCTTCCTTCACCCGATATGCAGTCGTGGCTGGGATTGGTGTTTGGTGCAGGGGGCCCGTTTCTTCCGGTGCCATGACGCTCCGTTGCGGCCGGATTTGGTACACGGAAGAGAGCCGATATGAATCTGCGGGGCGTTGCCGATAGCCCGTCGATGTTTCCAGGAGCACGGCGACGCTCAAGGTCAAATCTGAGTTGTTCTTTGTTTGGCCCCGTTCCTTGGGGTGATTTCTTCGTTACCTTTTTAGTTTTCGAGGCCGCTTCATTCCATTCCGGATTTCAGGGGTTCGTTCCCTTCCTAATCTCTGGAGGCTGCTTCATTCCATTCATTCCCTTCCCGATTTGAAGGGCCACTTGTTGATTCTCAAGGGTGTGTATGTACTCCCTCTTTTCCGATTTATAGAGCTTATCTTAAAGTTGTAGTTTTTCCATTTTATAAGGCTCAATTTGGTTGTTTCCCATCACATGTTCAGACTTTAAGGTGCATTAAATCATTGCATGCAAGTATAATTTTTTGAGGAATTAAACCATCACATGTTCAGACTTTATGCATGCATACATTGCAATTAATGCATTCGTAAACATAATTTTTTGAGGAAAATAAGAGCATTAATTGGGTGCTTTTGCAAACTACAAAAAATAATCCACCACTCATCATCTACCTTGGTTGGTGAGATTTTTAAATTGAACCTTGTAAACCGGAAAGGAGGGAGTATATGCACAGTAATTAATTCCTTCATTTCCTTTTTGATTTGCTTCCTTCTTGATTTTGGAGGCCGCTTGTTGATTTCCTAGGGTGTACGTATATGAACTGGTGAGGTCAGATGTAAAGTAGTGAGGTGGGATTATTTGATGGAAGAAAGAGTCTCAATGCATGTGATGGAAGAAAGCGAGCTAGGTGCCTGATGTAGGCTGGAAGGCGTGCATCGGCAAACAACATATGGGCCGCTTCATTTGCAGGCTGGACAAAGCAAATTTAGGACGTACGGGGTGACGTAGACATAGGAGCGGATGAAACCGAAAATTACCGAAGCAAAAATTAGTACCACCTTGAATATGGCTTTTTCGCAAAAATGCTGTGATGGTGAATCCGAGGGAAGCAATGCGTGCTTTGTTAGTAGGTAAAGGTAAAGATAAAGGTATGTTACATTTTACATATACAGATTGAACATTGTTTTAGTGCATGTTGAACATTTTTAATACATGTTGATTATTTTATTAAATAGTTGGGAAAATTGTATGAATACGATTTTTTAATACACGGTGAAGGTTTTTTATGTGTCACGAACATTTTTTTAAAATTTGTCAAATAACCTTTACATTTCATAACAGTTATTATGAATCACATGAACACAATTTTATTTTTTTCACAAACAAATTTATCATGTCATGAACAATTTTCTAAACATGTGAACGATTTTGCATTTTGTGAATAGTTTTTAAAAGTACATGAATAAATATATTACCTTTCATTAACGTTCTTAAATATGCATTGAATGATTATAAAAATTGAAGTTAATTAAATTTAGAAATATATGTATTACAATATGTCAAAATAAAAAAAAGAAGAAAAAAATGAAAAAAAAATGCACGCTCATACATACACACTTACATTCGACCATATGAACCCACCAATGCACGCCTATGTTATGGCGCTGCTAGAAGGAGGGCGCGAGAGGGCCGGCTGGGGGCCTTTTTGCCCACGACTGGGCAAGAGGGAATGGATTTCCTTCTTAATTCTTACTTGATTAGATTGATACATCTCCTCTTTTTATATAAAGAGATTTACTTGACTCCCAAGTAAGGCTTTACTTGACGACCCTAAGCAAGCGACCCTTATCTCTAATTAACCCTAAGACTAACGGACTATACTGTCAGTCCTGGCCCATTAGGACCATTACGTACTCTAACACTACAACCCACCTGGACATGCGCTTGTCCTCGAGCTGCAGCCTAACCAACTTATAACCATGACTCGACGCAACACAAACCTAACACCTAAAAACAAGCTTTTTACATCTCGCCTTTTTTATTACTCTCAACCTGTAATGGACTGGGACGCTTTACTTTGGACCCCTTAACAAAAAGTGGACACCATCCGCACGTCGGACGTGCACGTGTACAGCCATCTGGATCCCATGGATACCACCTGGACAAAAGGAGTGCATGTGTATGGCTGTTGGTCTGCACCGCACATGGAAGAGTGAAGGGCTTGCGATGGAGAATAACGAGGAGGGGTGCGCCCCCCAACCGCCGATGTTGCAGACTTTGAGGTCGCTGTCCGTGGGGACGAGATCGAGGTCCTTTACGCAGCGAAGGACAACTGGGAGGAGCGGCAGCTGCACACCACGCATCTCCCGCACACGCCGACGCATTAGGAGGCCGCGCGCAGCAGCCTGCAGCCTCACCGTCGTCGACACGTGGCGGGTAGCGATCCAAGCCGGAAGCGGTGACGACGACGGCGGGAACTTGATTTGCTGGATGGGGACGCCCTGGGAAAGCGGTGATGGGGACGGCAGGAATTGATATGGTGGATCGGGACTCCCGCCGGGGCGGTCGATGCGGGGCCGGAGCTGACTGGCGGGGGCCGCTGCAGCTGCAGCGGCTGTTGCGGTGTCGCGCCGGGCAGCAGCAGTGGCTGCTCCGGCGGAGCGCTGATGTCTACTACACAACCTTCTTCTTGTAGACGTTGTTGGGCCTCCAAGTGCAGAGGTTTGTAGGACAGTAGAAAATTTCCATCAAGTGGATGACCTAAGGTTTATCAATCCGTAGGAGGTGTAGGATGAAGATGGTCTCTCTCAAGCAACCTTGCAACCAAATAACAAAGAGTCTCTTGTGTCCCCAACACACCCAATACAATGGTAAATTGTATAGGTGCACTAGTTCGGCGAAGAGATGGTGATACAAGTGCAATATGAATAGTAGATAATAATTTTTGTAATCTGAAAATATAAAAACAGCAAGGTATGATAAAAGTGAGCGTAAACGGTATTGCAATGATAGGAAATAAGGCATAGGGTTCATACTTTCACTAGTGCAAGTCCTCTCAACAATACTAACATAATTGGATCACATAACTATCCCTCAACATGCAACAAAGAGTCACTCCAAAGTCACTAATGGCGGAGAACGAAGATTATGGTAGGGTACGAAACCACCTCAAAGTTATTCTTTCCAATCAATCCGTTGGGCTATTCCTATAAGTGTCACAAACAGCCCTAGTGTTCGTATTAGAATAACACCTTAAGACACAAATCAATCAAAACCCTAATGTCACCTAGATACTCCAATGTCACCTCAAGTATCTGTGGGTATGATTATACGATATGCATCACACAATCTCAGATTCATCTATTCAACCAACACAAAGGACCTCAAAGAGTGCCCCAAAGTTCTACCGGAGAATCATGACGAGAACGTGTGCCAACCCCTATGCATAGGTTCATGGGCGGAACCCGCAAGTTGATCACCAAAACATACATCAAGTGAATCACGTGTTATCCCATTGTCACCACAGATATCCACGGCAAGACATACATAAAGTGTTCTCAAATCTTTAAAGACTCAATCCGATAAGATAACTTAAAAGGGGAAACTCAATTCATTACAAGAGAGAAGAGGGGGAGGAGAAACATAAGATCCAACTATAATAGCAAAGCTCGCGATACATCAAGATCGTGCCAAATCAAGAACACGAGAGAGAGAGAGAGATCAAACACATAGCTACTGGTACATACCCTCAGCCCCGAGGGAGAACTACTCCCTCCTCGTCATGGAGAGCACCGGGATGATGAAGATGGACACCGGAGAGGGATTGCCCCCTCCGGCAGGGTGCCGGAACGGGTATAGATTAGCTTTCGGTGGCTACGGAGGCTTCTGGCGGCGGAACTCCCGATCTATTCTCCGTTTTTTGAAGTTTTACGATACCACTAGTAGAAAAAGGGTCAAATGTGAAGCACATTAGTGCCAGTTTGAATTTGAGCCGGCACTAATGTGACCATTAGTGCCGATTCCAACGGCTAGGCGGGCGGTCATCATTAGTACCGGTTCGTGGGCAACCTTTAGTACCGGTTCATGCCACGAACCGGTACTAATGAGGCTATGTCAGGCTATGGTCAGGCTGGGGCCCCCACGAAGACCTTTAGTACCGGTTCATGCCATGAACCGGTACTAGAGTTTCTTTGTAAGCTGATTTTTAGTCCCACCTCGCCAAGAGAGAGGCAATATGAGCGGTTTATAAGCCGTGAGTGCACAGACAATGACGAAGAGTTGCAATGCTCACCTGCATGTTGATTAGCTTCAAGCCTTGCGGAATAGCATAGATTGCACTGAGCTATGTGCAGTGCAGTCTACACTATTCCAAATGGCTTGAAGCAAATTAACCAGCATTGCACCTCTTTTTTATTTTTAATAACTTATTTGAACTTCGGACTTCTTTTGTGTTCAGTATGCAGTATTCAAAGCGACGTCATCAATTTCCAACATGTTCTGACATCATTTGTTGTTTTTCGGTCATTTACCTAAATGACCGTGAAATTGAAAATCACTACAAAATGAATCCTGAAAATGTTGAAACTTGGCATGGTATCATCATATCACCCACATAGCATGCGCGAAAGAGTAGAGAGGGTCACGGCAAAAACTGGACGCACTTCGTGTACAAACTGGACAAACTCTTTCGGAGTACGTATCAGAGTTTCGGACGAGAACTCATCTGTTACACGGCCACTTCAATGTTTTTTAAACTTATTTGAACTCCGGACTTCTTTTGTGTTCAGTATGCAGCATTCAATTTCCAGAAGACAATAAATAGAAGAAAAGAAATAATGCAGAAAATAAAAAAACTATACAAAAAAATTACTCCAAAATAAATAGAAGAAAATAAATAATGCAGAAAAGAAAAAACTATATAAAAAACTACTCAAAAATAAATAGAAGAAAATAAATAATGCAGAAAAGAAAAAACTATATAAAAAATTTGTTGGCGCGCTGCCCAGTGGGCCTGCCAGACCTAGGGTGTGCAAATGCAGGCCCAGAAGGGCCAGCAGGCTCACAGGGCAGCGCGCCCTAGTTAATTAGGCCCAGAAGCCTGCTATATAGAGAAGCTCGAAGGAGCAGCCGCGGCTGGGTTTATAAACCAGTGCGGCTGCCCTTCGCTCGGCGAGGTGGGACTAAACATTGTGCACTGCCAGTGGCAGCGCACAACCTTTAGTACCGGTTGGTGGCTCCAACCGATACTAAAGGGGGGGTCTTTAGTACCGGTTCGTGGCACGAACCGGTACTAAAGGGGCCGTTTCCCGCCCCTTGGCCTGGCGAAAATTGGCCTTTAGTACCGGTTGGTGGCTCCAACCGGCACTAAAGACCCCTCCTATATATATGGAACCTACGAAAAAATCAGTTTCGCCCACCAGTAGTTCTTCTCGATCCAAACTTCTTCGCCACGCCCGTCGCCCCATCGCGCGCCGCCCTCGCCGCCCCCGCCGCCCGTCGTCGCCGTCACCGCCGTCGCCCACGCCACCCGTTGTCGCCGTCACCGCCGTCGCCCCCGCCACCCGTCGTCGCCGTCACCGCCCGACCCGTCGCCCCCGCCGCGCCCGTACTTCGCCGCCGCCTCTCGCCCGCCGCGCCCGTCCCCCCGTCATCGCCCGCCGCCGCCCGTACGCCGCCGCCCCCGGTCGTACACACACACAGAGAGACACACCACACACACACACACACAGAGAGAGAGAGACACACACACACACACCACACACACACAGACACACACACACACATTGTTTTTACTTATTCTATTTTCTGTTGTTTAGATTAATGTTAGATAAATTACGTAGATAACTGTCGGAAATATGCCCTAGAGGCAATAATAAATTAGTTATTATTATATTTCATTGTTCATGATAATCGTTTATTATCCATGCTAGAATTGTATTGATAGGAAACTCAGATACATGTGTGGATACATAGACAACACCATGTCCCTAGTAAGCCTCTAGTTGACTAGCTCGTTGATCAATAGATGGTTACAGTTTCCTGACCATGGACATTGGATGTCGTTGATAATGGGATCACATCATTAGGAGAATGATGTGATGGACAAGACCCAATCATAAGCCTAGCACAAAGATCGTGTAGTTCGTATGCTAAAGCTTTTCTAATGTCAAGTATCATTTCCTTAGACCATGAGATTGTGCAACTCCCGGATACCGTAGGAGTGCTTTGGGTGTGCCAAACATCACAACGTAACTGGGTGGCTATAAAGGTTCACTACAGGTATCTCCGAAAGTGTCTGTTGGGTTGGCGCAAATCGAAACTGGGATTTGTCATTCCGTGTAAACGGAGAGGTATCTCTGGGCCCACTCGGTAAGACATCATCATAATGTGCACAATGTGATCAAGGAGTTGATCACGGGATGATGTGTTACAGAACGAGTAAAGAGACTTGCCGGTAACGAGATTGAACAAGGTATCGGGATACCGACGATCGAATCTCGGGCAAGTATCATACCGCTAGATAAAGGGAATAGTATACGGGATTGATTGAATCCTTGACATCGTGGTTCATCCGATGAGATCATCGTGGAGCATGTGAGAGCCAACATGGGTATCCAGATCCCGCTGTTGGTTATTGACCGGAGAGTTCTCTCGGCCATGTCTGCATGACTCCCGAACCCGCAGGGTCTACACAATTAAGGTTCGATGACGCTAGGGTTATAGGGAAAGTATGTACGCAGTTACCGAATATTGTTCGGAGTCCCGGATGAGATCTCGGACGTCACGAGGAGTTCCGGAATGGACCGGAGGTAAAGATTAATATATAGGAAGTATGGTTTTGGCCACCGGAAGTGTTCCTGGCATCACCGGTAGTGTACCGGGACCACCGGAGGGGTCCGGGGGTCCACCAGGTGGGGCCACCAGCCCCGTAGGCCTACATGGGCCAATAGTGGGAAGGGACCAGCTCCTAGGTGGGCTGGGGCGCCTCCCACCAAGGCCCAAGGTGCCTCCAAGAGGGGAGGGGGCAAACCCTAGGGCAGATGGGCCCTAAGGCCCACCTCAGGTGCGCCTCCCCCTCCCCCCCTTGTGGCCGCCACCCTAGATGGGATCTAGGGCTGCCGCCACCCCTAGGGAGGAAACCCTAGGTGGGGGCGCAGCCCTCCCTCTCCCCCTATATATAGTGGAGGCAAAGGGGCAGCCCAACACATGAAGTTCCTCCCCTGTTGGCGCAGCCCTACCCCTCTCCCTCCTCGTCTCTCGTAGTGCTTGGCGAAGCCCTGCTGGAGCCCCACGCTCCTCCACCACCACCACGCCATCGTGCTGCTGCTGGATGGAGTCTTCCCCAACCTCTCCTTCTCCCCTTGCTGGATCAAGGCGTAGGAGACGTCACCGGGCTGTACGTGTGTTGAACGCGGAGGTGCTGTCCGTTCGGCACTAGGATCATCGGTGATTTGGATCACGACGAGTACGACTCCATCAACCCCATTCACTTGAACGCTTCCGCTTAGCGATCTACAAGGGTATGTAGATGCAGTCTCCTTCCCCTCGTTGCTAGATTACTCCATGGATTGATCTTGGTGATGCGTAGAGAATTTTGAATTTCTGCTACGATCCCCAACAGTGGCATCATGAGCTAGGTCTATGCATAGTTACTATGCACGAGTAGAACACAAAGCAGTTGTGGGCGTCGATTTTGTCAATTTACTTGCCGTTACTAGTCTTATCTTGATTCGGCGGCATCGTGGGATGAAGCGGCCCGGACCGACCTTACACGTACTCTTACGTGAGACTGGTTCCACCGACTGACATGCACTAGTTGCATAAGGTGGCTAGCGGTTGTCTGTCTCTCCCACTTTAGTCGGATCGGATTCGATGAAAAGGGTCCTTATGAAGGGTAAATAAAAATTGGCATATCACGTTGTGGTTTTCGCGTAGGTAAGAAACGTTCTTGCTAGAAACCAATAGCAGCCACGTAAAAACTTGCAACAACAATTAGAGGACGTCTAACTTGTTTTTGAGCATATGCCTTGTGATGTGATATGGCCAAAAGGATGTGATGAATGATATATGTGATGTATGAGATTGATCATGTTCTTGTAATAGGAATCACGACTTGCATGTCGATGAGTATGACAACCGGCAGGAGCCATAGGAGTTGTCTTAATTTATTTATGACCTGCGTGTCAACATAAACGTCATGTAATTACTTTACTTTATTGCTAAAGCGTTAGCCATAGTAGTAGAAGTAATAGATGATGAGACAACTTCAAGAAGACACGATGATGGAGATCATGGTGTCATGCCGGTGACAATGATGATCATGGAGCCCCGAAGATGGAGATCAAAAGGAGCAAAATGATATTGGCCATATCATGTCACTATTTGATTGCATGTGATGTTTATCATGTTTTACATCTTATTTGCTTAGAATGATGGTAGCTTAAATAAGATGATCCCTCACTAAAATTTCAAGAAAAGTGTTCCCGCTAACTGTGCACCGTTGCAAAGGTTCGTCGTTTCGAAGCACCACGTGATGATCGGGTGTGATAGATTCTAACGTTCGAATACAACGGGTGTAAGCCAGATTTACACACGCAATACACTTAGGTTGACTTGACGAGCCTAGCATGTACAGACATGGCCTCGGAACACGGAAGACCGAAAGGTCGAGCATGAGTCGTATAGAAGATATGATCAAGATGAAGATGTTCACCGATGTTGACTAGTCCGTCTCACGTGATGATCGGACACGGCCTAGTTGACTCGGATCATGTTTCACTTAGATGACTAGAGGGATGTCTATCTGAGTGGGAGTCCATTAAATAATTTGATTAGATGAATTCAATTATCATGAACATAGTCTAAATTGTCTTTGCAAATATGTTGTAGATAAATAGCTCACGTTGTAGCTCCTTGTTTCAATACATTCCTAGAGAAAGATTAAGTTGAAAGATATTGTAAGCAATGATGCGGACTAGGTCCATAGTCCGAGGAGTGTCCTCACTGCTACACAGAAGGCTTACGTATTTGATGCACCGCTCGATGTGCAAACCCCTACAATGTCGTCTGTGGATGTTGTGAACACCTGACAGACACATCCTGATGACTACTTCATAGTTTAGTGCACCATGCTTTACGGCTTAGAATCGGGATTCCAATGATGTGTTGAACGCCATAGAACATATGAGATGTTCCAAGAGCTGAAATTGGGATTTCAGGCTCATGCCCGTGTTGAGAGGTGTGAGACCTCTGACAAGTTCTTTTGCCAACAAGATGGAGGAGAATAGCTCAGCTAGTGAGCATGTGCTCAGAATGTCTGGGTGCTACAATCACTTAAATCAAGTGGGAGTTAAACTTCCAGATAAGATAGTGATTGGTAGAGTTCTCTAGACACTATCACTAAGCTACTAGATCTTCGTGATGAACTATGACATGCAAGGGATGGAGTTGATCCCGGAGCTGTTCGCGGTGCTTAAGGCCGCAAAATGTAGAAATCAAGCAGGAGCATCAAGTGTTGATGGTTTAAGAAGACCACTGGTTTCAAGAAGGGCAAGGGCTAGAAGGGAAACTTCATATGGATGGCAAACCAGTTGCCGCTCAAGTGAAGGAACCTGAGGTTGAACCCAAACCCGAGACTAAGTGCTTCTATTATAAGGGGAACGGTCACTGGTAGCGGAATTACCCCAAATGCATGGTAGATAAGAAGGCTGGAAACTTCAACAAAGTATATACGTGTTATTAATGTGTACCTCACTAGTACTCCTGGTAGCACCTGGGTATTAGATACCGGTTCAGTTACTATTATTGGTGACTTGAAGCAAAAACTACGACTAAACGGAGACTGGCCGAGGGCGAGGTGACGATGGGTGTTGGAAGTGTTTCCAAAGTTGATGAGATCACCATCGCACGCTCCATCTGCCTTCGAGATTAGTATTGAACCTAGATAAATGTTATCAGGTGTCTACGTTGAGCATGAATATGATTAGATCATGTTCATTGCAATACGGTCATTCATTTAAGTTAGAGAATAATGGTTATTCTGTTTACATGAATGATACCTTTCATGGTCATGCACCCTATGTGAATGGTTCATTGAATCTCGGTCATGGTAATACACATGTTCACGCCAAAAGATGTAGAGTTAATAATGATAGTACCACTTTCTCGTGGCACTGCCGCTTAGGTCATATTGGCGTAAGATGCATGAAGAAACTCCATGTCAATGGATGTTTGGAGTCACTTGATTTTGAATCACTTGACACATGCGAGCCATGCCTCATGGGCAGGATGACTAAGACCCCGTTTTCAGGTACAATAAGAATGCATGCTGACGATTTGGGTGCGGTGGATATCGCTATTTTCTCATCTTCACTGACGATTTGGGTAGATATAGGTATATCTACCTAATGAAGCACAAGTCTGAAACGTTTGAAAAGTTCAAGCGATTTCAGAGTGAAGTTAAGAATCATCATAACAAAGAAGATCATGTTCCTATGATCTGATCAAAAGGGATTTTCTGAGTTATGAGTTTGGCAATCACTTAAGACATTGTGGAATTGTTTCGCATTTGAAGCCACCTGGAACACCACAAGGTAATGGTGTGTCCGGACGTCGTAATCAAACCTTATGAGATATGGTGCGATCTATGATGTCTCTTACCGATCTACCGCCATTATTTTGAGGTTATACATTAGAGACAGCCGCATTCAATTTAGATAGGACACCATATAAGTCCGTTGAGACGACGTCGTATGAACATTGGTTTGGCAAGAAACCAAAGTTGTCGTTTCTTAATGTTTGTGGCTGCAATGCTTAAGGCTTCAGCCGGAGAAGCTCGAACCCAAAGCGGACAAACACATCTTCATAGGATACCCAAAGGTGACAGTTGGGTATACCTTCTATCTCAGATCCGAGGGCAAATTGTTTGTCGCTAAGAACGGGTCCTTTCTCGAGAAGGAGTTTCTCTTGAAAGAATTGAGTGGGAGGAAGATAGAAATTGATGAGGTTGTCGAACCTTTACTTCAACCAGAGAGTGATGCAACACAGAAAGATGTTTTCTGTGGCGCCTACGTCTGTTGAATAGGAAGTTAATGATAATGATCATGAAGCTTCGTATCAAGTTGCTATCGAACCTCGTAGGTCGACAAGGATATGTACTACTCCTAAGTGGTACGGTAATCCTGTCTTAGATATCATGTTGTTAGACAATAATGAACCTACGATCTATGGAGAAGTGATGGTGGGCCCGTATTCCGACAAATGGTTAGAAGCCATGAAATCCGAGATAGGATTCATATATCAGAACAAAGTATGGACTTTGGTGGACTTGCCGATGATCGGCAAGCCATAGAGATAAATGGATCTTTAAGAAGAAGACGGACGTGGGCGGTAATGTTACCGTCTATGAAGCTCGACTTGTGGGAAAGAATCTTTTCACAAGTTCAAGGAGTTGACTACGATGAGAATTTCTCACCCGTAGCGATGCTTAAGTCCGTCGGAATCATGATAGCATTAGCTGTATTTTTTGATTATGAAATCTGACAGATGGATGTCAAAACAAGTTTTCTTACCAGTTTTCGTAAGAAAAGTTGTATGTGATACAATAAAATGTTTTGTCGATCCTAAGGATGCTAAAAGGTATGCTGGCTCCAGCAATCCTTCTATGGACTAGAGCAAGCATCTCGGAATCGGAATATATGTTTTGATGTAGTGATCAAAGCTTTTAGGTTTATATGATGTATCTAGAAACTTGTATTTACAAGAAAGTGAGTGGGAGCACTACAACATTTCTGATAAGTATATGTGGATGACATATTGTTGATCCGAAATAATGTAGAATTTCTGGAAAGCATAAACGGTTGTTTGAAGAGTGTTTTTCAAAGGAAGACCTAGATAAAGCTGCTTACATGTTGGGCATCAAGATCTATAGAGATAGATCAAGACGCTTGATGGTACTTCCAAAGAGCGCACACCTTGACATGTTTTTGAAGGAGTTCAAAATAGATCAGTCAAAGAAGGGGTTCTTACCTGAGTTGTAAGGTGTAAAGTTGAGTAAGACTCAAAGATTGACCACGGCAGAAGAAAGAGGAAGGACGAAGGTCGTCCCCTATGCTTTTGTCATAGGCTCTATACGGTATGCCATGCTGAAGTACCACACTTGATGTGTGCCTTGCCACATGTCTGGCAAGAGGGTACAAAGGTGATCTAGGACTGGATCACCAGATAGCGGTCGAAATTATCCTTAGAGGAATAAGGAAATGTTTCTCGGCTATGGAGGTGATAAAGAGTTCGACATAAAGAGTTACGTCG
>NC_053028.1:36805147-36844936 GCF_003073215.2 Triticum urartu | reverse complement strand
CCCTACGGGTTCGGGAACCATGCAGACATGACCGAGACGTTCTCCGGTCAATAACCAACAGCGGGATCTGGATACCCATGTTGGCTCCCACATGTTCCACGATGATCTCATCGGATGAACCACGATGTCAAGGACTTAATCAATCCCGTATACAATTCCCTTTGTCTAGCGGTACGATACTTGCCTGAGATTCGATCGTCGGTATCCTGATACCTTGTTCAATCTCGTTACCGGCAAGTCTCTTTACTCGTTCCGTAACACATCATCCCGTGATCAACTCCTTGATCACATTGTGCACATTATGATGATGTCCTACCGAGTGGGCCCAGAGATACCTCTCTGTTTACACGGAGTGACAAATCCCAGTCTCGATTCGTGCCAACCCAACAGACACTTTCAGAGATACCTGTAGTGTACCTTTATAGCCACCCAGTTACGTTGTGACGTTTGGCACACCCAAAGCACTCCTACGGTATCCGGGAGTTGCACAATCTCATGGTCTAAGGAAATGATACTTGACATTAGAAAAGCTTTAGCATACGAACTACACGATCTTTGTGCTAGGCTTAGGATTGGGTCTTGTCCATCACATCATTCTCCTAATGATGTGATCCTGTTATCAATGACATCCAATGTCCATGGTCAGGAAACCGTAACCATCTATTGATCAACGAGCTAGTCAACTAGAGGCTTACTAGGGACATGGTGTTGTCTATGTATCCACACATGTATCTGAGTTTCCTATCAAAACAATTATAGCATGGATAATAAACGATTATCATGAACAAGGAAATATAATAATAACTAATTTATTATTGCCTCTAGGGCATATTTCCAACAGTCTCCCACTTGCACTAGAGTCAATAATCTAGTTCACATCGCCATGTGATTAACACTCACAGGTCACATCCCCATGTGACTAACATCCAAAGAGTTTACTAGAGTCAATAATCTAGTTCACATCACTATGTGATTAACACTCAGTGAGTTCTGGGTTTGATCATGTTGCTTGTGAGAGAGGTTTTAGTCAACGGGTCTGAACCTTTCAGATCCGTGTGTGCTTTACAAATCTCTATGTCATCTCCTAGATGCAGCTACCACGCTCTATTTGGAGCTATTCCAAATAACTGTTCTACTATACGAATCCAGTTTACTACTCAAAATAATCTGGATTAGTGTCAAAGCATGCATCGGCGTAACCCTTTACGACGAACTCTTTTACCACCTCCATAATCGAGAAAATTCCTTAGTCCACTAGTTACTAAGGATAACTTTGACCGCTGTCCTGTGATCCATTCTTGGATCACTCTTGTACCCCTTGACTGACTCATGGCAAGGCACTTTTCAGATGCGGCACACAGCATAGCATACTGTAGAGAGCCTATGACAAAAGCATAGGGGACGACCTTCGTCCTTTCTCTCTATTCTGCCGTGGTCGAGCTTTAAGTCCTAACTTCATACCTTACAACTCAGGCAAGAACTCCTTCTTTGACTGATCCATCTTGAACACCTTCAAGATCATGTCAAGGTATGTGCTCATTTGAAAGTACCATTAAGCGTTTTGATCTATCCTTATAGATCTTGATGCTCAATGTTCAAGTAGCTTAATCCAGGCTTTCCATTGAAAAACACTTTCCAAATAACCCTATATGCTTTCCAGAAATCCTACGTCATTTCTGATCCATAATATGTCAATAACATATACTCATCAGAAATTCTATAGTGCTCCCACTCACTTCTTTGGAAATACACGTTTCTCATAAACTTTGTATAAACCCAAAATCTTTGATCATCATCAAAGCATACATTCCAACTCCGAGATGCTTACTCTAGTCCTCAGAAGGATTGCTGGAGCTTTGCATACTTATCAGCATTTTTCAGGATTGACAAAACCTTCCGGTTGTATCACATACAACCTTTCCTCAAGAAAATCGTCGAGGAAACAATGTTTTGACATCCTATCTGCAAGATTTCATAAATAATGCAGTAATGCTAATATAATTCCAACAGACTCTTAGCATCGCTACGAGTGAGAAAGTCTCACCGTAGTCAACTCCTTGAACTTGTCGGAAAACATCTTAATGACAAGTCGAGCTTTCTTAATGGTGACATTTACCATCATTGTCCGTCTTCCTTTTGAAATCCATATGTACCTAACAGCCTTACGACCATCAAGTAGTTCTTCCAAAGTCTATACTTTGTTTTCATATATGGATCCTCTCTCGGATTATATGGCCTCGAGCCATTTATCGGAATCCGGGCCCACCATCGCTTCTCCATAGCTCGTAGGTTCATTGTTGTCTAGCAACATGACTTCCAAGACAGGATTACGTACCACTCTGAAGTAGTACGCATCCTTGTCATCCCACGAGGTTTGGTAGTGACTTGATCTGAAGTTTCATGATCACTATCATAAGCTTCCACTTCAATTGGTGTAGGTGCCACAGGAACAACTCTTTGTGCCCTGCTATACACTAGTTGAAGTGACGGTTCAATAACCTCATCAAGTCTCCACCATCCTCCCACTCAATTCTTTCGAGAGAAACTTTTCCTCGAGAAAGGACCCGATTCCAGAAACAATCCCTTATTGCTTTTGGATCTGAGACAGGAGGTATACCCAACTGTTTTGGGTGTCCTATGAAGATGCATTTATCCGCTTTGGGTTTGAGCTTATCAGCCTGAAACTTTTTCACATAAGCGTCGCAGCCCCAAACTTTTAAGAAATGACAGCTTAGGTTTCTCTAAACCATAGTTCATACGGTGTCATCTCATCGGAATTACGTGGTGCCCCATTTAAAGTGAATGTGGTTGTCTTTAATGCCTAACCCATAAACTATCATGGTAATTCGATAAGAG
Source organism: Triticum urartu (assembly GCF_003073215.2). Lineage (NCBI taxonomy): Eukaryota > Viridiplantae > Streptophyta > Magnoliopsida > Poales > Poaceae > Triticum > Triticum urartu. The sequence goes on along the minus strand of NC_053028.1, from coordinate 36,842,080 downwards.
ACATCATGGTATGCATCATATCCAATAGGGTGCAGTTATGATGTTCGGACACACCATCACACTACGGTGTTCCAGGCTGTATTAGTTGTGAAACAACTTCCACAATGTCTTAATTCTGTGCCAAACTCGTAATTCAGATATTCATCTCTATGATCATATCATAGATCTTTTATCCTCTTGTCACGACGATCTTTCAACTTCATCCTGAAATTACTTGAACCTTTCAATAATTCAGACACGTGATTCATCAAGTAAATATACTCAACATCTACTCAAATCATCTGTGAAGTAAGAACATAACGATATCCACTACACGCCTCAGCACTCATTGGACTGCACACATCATAATGTATTTCTTCCAACAAGTTTCTTTCTAGTTCCATTTTACTGAAAACGAGGCTTTCAGTCATCTTGCCCATGTGGTATGATTTGCATGTCTCAAGTGATTCAAAATCAAGTGAGTCCAAACGGTCCATTTGCATGGAGTTTCTTCATGCATATACACCAATAGACATGGTTCGCATGTCTCAAACTTTTCAAAAACGAGTGAGCCCAAAGATCCATCAACATGGAGCTTCTTCATGCGTTTTATACCGATATGACTTACGTGGCAGTGCCACAAGTAGGTGGTACTATCATTACTATCTTTTGGCATGAACATGTGTATCACTACGATCGAGATTCAATAAACCATTCATTTTAGGTGTAAGACCATTGAAGGTATTATTCAAATAAACAGAGTAACTATTATTCTCTTTAAATGAATAACCGTATTGCGATAGACATAATCCAAACATGTCTATGCTCAACGCAAACACCAATCTCGATGGTAGAGGGAGCGTGCCTTGCTTGATCATATCAACATTGGCAACACTTCCAACACATATCGTTAGCTCACCTTTAGCTAGTCTCCGTTTATTCCGTAGCTTTTATTTCGAGTTACTAACACTTAGCAACCGAACCGGTATCTAATACCCTGGTGCTACTAGGAGTACCAGTAAAGTACACATTAACATAATGTATATCCAATATACTTCTATCGACAGTCTTCTCATCTACCAAGTATCTAGGGTAATTCTGCTCCAGTGGTTGTTCCCCTTTATTACAGAAGCACTTAGTCTCGGGCTTGGGTTCAACTTTGGGTTTCTTCACTAGAGCAGCAGCTGAATTGCCGTTTCATGAAGTATCCCTTCTTGCCCTTGCCCTTCTTGAAACTAGTGGTTTCACCAACCATCAACAATTGATGCTCCTTCTTGATTTCTACTTTTGTGGAGTCAAACATCGCGAATATCTCAAGGATCATCATATATGTCCCTGATATATCATAGTTCATCACGAAGCTCTAGCAGCTTGGTGGTAATGACTTCGGAGAAATGTCACCATTTCATTTGGAAGATCAACTCCCACTTGATTCAAGCGATTGTTGTACTCAGACAATCTGAGCACAAGCTCAACAATTGAGCTTTTCTCCCTTAGTTTGCAGGTTAAGAAAATCGTCGGAGGTCTTATACCTCTTGACGTGGGCACGAGCCTGAAATCCCAATTTCAGCCCTCGAAACATCTCATATGTTCTGCGACATTTCAAAAAACATCTTTGGTGCCTCAATTCTAAACCATTTAGCATTACGCACTGAACTATCATGTAGTTATCAAAATGTGTATGTCAGATGTTCACAACATCCACAGACAACGTTCGAGGTTCTGCACACTGAGCGGTGCATTAAGGACATAAGCCTTCTATGAAGCAATGAGGACAATCCTCAGTTTACGGACCTAGTCCGCATAATTGCTACTATCAACTTTCAACTAAATTTTCTCTAGGAACATATCTAAACAGTAGAACTGAAGCGCGAGCTACGACATAATTTGCGAAGATCTTTTGACTATGTTCAGGATAATTAAGTTCATCTTATGAACTCCCACTCAGATAGACATCCCTCTAGTCATCTAAGCGATTACATGATCCGAGTCAACTAGGCCGTGTCCGATCATCACGTGAGACGGACTAGTCATCATCGGTGAACATCTTTATGTTGATCGTATCTACCATACGACTCATGCTCGACCTTTCGGTCTTCTGTGTTCCGAGGCCATGTCTATGCACATGCTAGGCTCGTCAAGTTAACCCTAAGTGTTTTGCATGTGTAAAACTGTCTTACACCCGTTGTATGTGAACGTAAGGATCTATCACACCCGATCATCACGTGGTGCTTCGAAACGACGAACTTTAGCAACGGTGCACAGTTAGGGGAGAACACATTCTTGAAATTGTAATGAGGGATCATCTTATTTACTACCATCGTTCTAAGCGAATAAGATGTATAAACATGATAAACATCACATGCAATCAAATAATAGTGACATGATATGGCCAATATCATATAGCTCATTTGATCTCCATCTTGGGGCTCCATGATCATCTTGTCACCGGCATGACACCATGATCTCCATCATCGTGTCTCCATGAAGTTGTCACGTCAACTATTAATTCTACTACTATAGCTAACGCTTTAGCAATAAAGTAAAGTAATTACATGACGTTTAAATTGACACGCAGGTCATAAATAAATTAAGACAACTCCTATGGCTCCTGCCGGTTGTCATACTCATCGACATGCAAGTCGTGATTCCTATTACAAGAACATGATCAATCTCATACATCACATATATCATTCATCACATCCTTTTGGCCATATCACATCACATATCATACCCGGCAAAAACAAGTTAGATGTCCTCTAATTGTTGTTTGCATGTTTTACGTGGCTGCTATGGGTTTCTAGCAAGAACGTTTCTTACCTACGCAAAAACCACAACGTGATATGCCAATTGCTATTTACCCTTCATAAGGACCCTTTTCATCGAATCCGATCCGACTAAAGTGGGAGAGACAGACACCTGCTAGCCACCTTATGCAACTAGTGCATGTCAGTCGGTGGAACCAGTCTCACGTAAGAGTACGTGTAAGGTCGGTCCGGGCCGCTTCATCCCACAATGCCGCCGAATCAAGATTGGACTAGTAACGGTAAGCATATTGAACAAAATCAACGCCCACAACTACTTTGTGTTCTACTCGTGCATAGAAACTACGCATAGACCTAGCTCATGATGCCACTGTTGCTGTTGGGGAACGTAGCAGAAATTCAAAAATTTTCCTACGTGTCACCAAGATCTATCTATGGAGAGACCAGCAACGAGGGGAAGGAGAGTGCATCTACATACCCTTGTAGATCGCTAAGCGGAAGCGTTCAAGAGAACGGGGTTGATGGAGTCGTACTCGTCGTGATCCAAATCACCGGAGATCCTAGTGCCGAACGGACGGCACCTCCGCGTTCAACACACGTATAGCCCGGTGACGTCTCCCACGCCTTGATCCAGCAAGGAGAGAGGGAGAGGTTGAGGAAGACTCCATCCAGCAGCAGCACAACGGCGTGGTGGTGATGGAGGAGCGTGGCAATCCTGCAGGGCTTCGCCAAGCACCACGGGATATGAGGAGAAAGAGAGGGAGGGCTGCACCAACAGGCAGAGATCAGATCGCGTGTTATGGGCAGCCCCAGGCCTCACTATATATAGGGGAGAGGGAGGAGGGTGCGCCCCCTCTAGGGTTCCCACCCCTAGGGGGCAGCCCTAGATGGGAAAGGGGTGGCGGCCAAGGGAGGATTCCCTCCCCCCCAAGGCACCTAGGAGGTGCCTTCCCCTCCTAGGACTCTTCCTTTAGGGTTTCCCCACACTAGGCGCATGGGCCCTAGGGGAAAGTGGCGCCCCAGCCCACTTTGGGCTGGATCCCTTCCCACTTCAGCCCATGGCCCATGGGACCCTTTGAGATAGGTGGCCCCACCCGGTGGACCCCCGGGACCCTTCCGGTGGTCCCGGTACAATACCGATGACCCCGAAACTTGTCCCGATGGCCAAAATAGGACTTCCTATATATAAATCTTTACCTCCGGACCATTCCGGAACTCCTCGTGACGTCCGGGATCTCATCCGGGACTCCGAACAACATTCGGTAACCACATACAAACTTCCTTTATAACCCTAGCGTCATCGAACCTTAAGTGTGTAGACCCTACGGGTTCGGGAACCATGCAGACATGACCGAGACGTTCTCCGGTCAATAACCAACAGCGGGATCTGGATACCCATGTTGGCTCCCACATGTTCCACGATGATCTCATCGGATGAACCACGATGTCAAGGACTTAATCAATCCCGTATACAATTCCCTTTGTCTAGCGGTACGATACTTGCCTGAGATTCGATCGTCGGTATCCTGATACCTTGTTCAATCTCGTTACCGGCAAGTCTCTTTACTCGTTCCGTAACACATCATCCCGTGATCAACTCCTTGATCACATTGTGCACATTATGATGATGTCCTACCGAGTGGGCCCAGAGATACCTCTCCGTTTACACGGAGTGACAAATCCCAGTCTCGATTCGTGCCAACCCAACAGACACTTTCGGAGATACCTGTAGTGTACCTTTATAGTCACCCAGTTACGTTGTGACGTTTGGTACACCCAAAGCATTCCTACGGTATCCGGGAGTTGCACAATCTCATGGTCTAAGGAAATGATACTTGACATTAGAAAAGCTTTAGCATACGAACTACACGATCTTTGTGCTAGGCTTAGGATTGGGTCTTGTCCATCACATCATTATCCTAATGATGTGATCCCGTTATCAATGACATCCAATGTCCATGGTCAGGAAACCATAACCATCTATTGATCAACGAGCTAGTCAACTAGAGGCTTACTAGGGACATGGTGTTGTCTATGTATCCACACATGTATCTGAGTTTCCTATCAATACAATTATAGCATGGATAATAAACGATTATCATGAACAAGAAAATATAATAATAACTAATTTATTATTGCCTCTAGGGCATATTTCCAACAGTACATCCATTGCCGGCTCATCTTCATTACACAACACCGAATAGACCAAATTAATACAAGTTCATACATAAAGTTCATACAACACTTAAATGCAACAAACAAATAACTCTCTAGCTAAAGCATTTAAATGCAACAACAAATACGATCAAGATCGCAACTAAGGTAACAATGGATCCAACAGCATAATGATACCAAGCCTCACTATCGATGGCATATTTTCTAATCTTTCTAATCTTCAAGCGCATTTTCTCCATCTTGATCTTGTGATCATCGACGACATCGGCAACATGCAACTCCAATTCCATCTTCTCCCCCTCAATTCTTTTCAATTTTTCTTTCAAGTACTCGTTTTCTCTTTCAACTAAATTTAACCTCTCGGCAATAGGGTCGGTTGGAATTTCCGGTTCAGATACCTCCTAGAAAAAATTTCTATGTCAACTTGATGGGCATAATTTGTCATAAACACGAAATGCAACTAGTTTTAAAAGAGAATATACATACCACATCCGAATCATAACAAGGACTAGGGCCGACGGGGACGGATATCAAAACCATGGCACTATATGTATAACAAACAACGTACGGGTAAGATAATTATACGAGTAACTATATATCCAAATCACACAAACATCAATTTTTATATAAAATTTCATGAACAAGAGGCTCACCACAAGGTGGTGCCGGCGACGGGACGGTGCGGGCGATCGACGGTGGCTACGATGGAGATTTAGAAGGCACTAAGTAAACCACACCTACATATGCAAACTAAGTGTTATTTTTGACCTCAAATTGCATATAAATCAAATACTAGCACATATATATATATATCCTCCCAAATTACTAAACTCACAAATTAATCACTATATAAACCAATGCAAGAGCTAATCTAGCAATGAGAGATGAAAGGACAAAGTTGCTAACCTTTGTGATCATTTGAATGGATGAGGGCCTTCAAATCTTGACAAATTTTGGGCAAATTTTGTGATGAACTCGAGAGGAAGAAGGGAAGAACAGAGGAGAGGGCCGGAGAGGGGAAAGGGGGGAGAACAGAGTGCTGGTGGACGAAGGGTTTATATAGGACGACCTTTAGTACCGGTTCGTGGCACGAACCGGTACTAAAGGTGCTGGAGGGGCCCCACTCTGACAACATCCTGCCACCACTCTCATTAGTACCGGTTCGTAGTACGAACCGGTGCTAAAGGTTCGCCACGAACCGGTACTAATGAAAGCGGCCCGGCTATCCGTTGGAACCGGCACTAAGGTATACATTAGTGCCGGCTCAAATACAAACCGGCACTAATGTGCTTCACGTTTGACCATTTTTCTACTAGTGGTTGTTGAACCGATCTGTACTTGAAATATTGCTGGTATGTACAGATCAAGGCATTGGTAAGGTGGCCAAACCAATTATAATATCTCAACAACATCAAGTGAGAAATGCAGATTTATGATGTATGTGCACAGATAAAAAAAGCAAGAGAAACAAGGAGAATTCTATGACAGATGCAGCCTAAGAGTTTCTATGTCATTCAGAGGATGTATTTACAATCTTTCCTGCTCATGAATGGCGTAATTTTTTTAGTCGCTTGATTAATTGTTTTCTATGCATCTTGCTGGGCCATTTTGGGTCGAGTTAGATTCTCACCAAAGGACTCTCCGTCATCACCTGCTAGTTCTTTCTTGATGGCCCGTAGATCATATGTTGGTAGTTTCATTGCAAGCCAAATTACCTGTGGTGACTATTTTAGGAAAATACAAGTGAACACGCATGCACAAATAAACCAACGAGGAATTATAGAGAAGGAATATATAACTTAAAGTTGGGAAAATGAAATAACGAGCTTGTAGTCGTTTGGAAAATATACAATGTATCCCAGCAACCATGAGATAACCGTTGAAGCACACAAGATGGCACAATAGCAGTTAAAAATCTGGAGACTGGATTTGAATTTAGAGGGACATGTGCAATAACATGCTTGACTTATGATGCCTCAGCTATTTGTTCACCAATAATTGCATAGGCACTGTAGAGCAATGTAGCATCACATATATAGTTTAGCCATCAATGACATTTTAATTAAGGAGATCAAAAGCGGTACATGGTCGAGGTGATTGACGTCACTTGATTGAGCAGCACACTTGATTTCTTCGGCGTCTCCTTCTTCATAAGCAGACAACAGTTTCATTGCACATTGGTTCTGGTCACTACTCAGGAAGCCTCAAAACCTGCAATATACCAAAAGAGTACTAACAGTCTGCCACCAATGCACAACTTACTCTGACAAATCATTGTAGCAATCTGAGCTCGTTGGCAATCTTGATATTTTCTTTTAATTCGAAATACACATATATACTTGGGTGTTGGAAGTCATGATACTGCTCACGAAAAGAAGCAACATGGAATAAATCCTCAAATTTCCACATGAATATTTTAGCGGTGATAAACTTCTAAGACCAGATGGCACACTATTATTCATTTAAAAGCTTCTAAGTTTTCAATGCATAATCTTTATGCATTTTATCGTAAGTACAAAATCTCTGAATAACTAAGTAAGCATGTTGTAGTTGAAATAGTACCTTCCGTCGGTGTTGATGACGCGACACTTATCAGTAGTTAAACCAAATCTTACATGGAATGCAGCAGCATCTGAAGATGAGAGGATAAAATGTAAGATGAGTAAACTATAAAGCACTTCCATGAGGAAAACATAGATATAAGAAAATTTCATTTACCCTTTATCAGATTCTGTCAAAAATAAGTTGTTGAACTATTGACTGTCAATCCTCACTTCTCCAACCAGCTGGATTCAAGCAGCATGAGTTTTCACATCACTGCACCGGATTTTTATTGTCAGTCACTCACTTCTCCAACCGGCATCAATATAATCTCGTGGATTGCTCACATCAAGAATCAGTCCGTCAATTTTAATTTATACTCCCTCCGTTCCGAATTACTTGTCGTGGGTATGGATGTATCTAGATGTATTTTAGTTCTAGATATATCCATTTTTATAACAAGTAATTTGAAACGGAGGGAGTAGAAGCAAAGATACACGTTAGGTGCGCGTGCAGCGAGTATCTAGATTGGAACCATAGAAAGAAAGAACCATGCGCCTTGTAGACAACGCAGGAGAAGGTAAACTTGGTTCAGTATAACTACACACATCGATGACTGATTGCTTCTCTCACTCGTTTTCTTCACCACGTAGCCGCAGCGCCAGTTCGCCTCTCCCCACCCACGAAATTAGATCACATTGGCGTGCAGAATCGTTGCCTATTCTTCCACGACCGTCTGTGTGACCGGCCTTCTCAAGTGCGCTCCATGGAGATTTTTTTGGTGGAAAGTTTGCGATCGATGACACGTCGGCTGGATCCCCTCGCAGACTATCGCCTGCGTCGCCTGGATCACGCGCGGGCGACGGCCGGACAACGCATACGGCGCATAGGAGATGGGGTGGGGGCGACGACGGGGAAGCTTTTTAGGGTTCGATCCACTTGCTGCCAGAGAGAGATGAAGGTGATCGAACTGGAGCAGGTGACGAGAGAGGAGTTTTAGTCCCTGAACTTCTCAAACCAGGTAAGTTTAGTCCCCAATACCGCTTTGCATGGTTTCTGTCTGACTTTGACACGGTTTTGTGTGGGACCCACCTGCCAGCTGAAATGAGAGGAGCACTAAAAATTTATTGTGGCTGTAGGGATCAAACCAGCGTTGCCACGCTCGCCCTAGGCTGAACTCACATGTATTACTACTGGCATGCCATGCCGGTGTGCATGCATGCGTGGTGAGCATGTGTGGTGTGCCTGCGATGTACGTGCATGACGTCTGTGCGCGCGCCACGGCCCGCTGTCAGCGCGTTCGCTGTCAACTACAGCGGCTCTGTTCACCCCGTCGGTGCGACGCAGCTAGCAGCAATCGTCCGCCGTGTCACACAGCCTTCTGGGCACGGCAGGAGGGCCTCGTTCTTGGTCCAGCCAACACAACTACACAAGATCACCGGGGTGCACTGTGACCTCGTGGCTCACGTCCAGCAGCTATGTAGTTGCATCGCCTTCGGCCACGGGTGTAACGTGGACACATCATCCACGCGGTCGGGGGTCACAAGCATGCATTTCTTGCTGACGCCGAAGCTTAAATGGACAGGTCGGCGTCGTTCGTGGAGCAAATGTAGAGATTTTTTACGGTGCATCATACTACCTATGGAACCGAATAATATTAAATCATCTCAGCCGTTGATTAGCGGGGTAGTTTTGTCTTTTTTTTCTTAATTAGAAAAATCCCACGCGGTGTCGGTGACCATCCTCCTAAGGCCCAGTCGTTGCCATCGCCGGTCATCAACGCGCATGCCCAACAATCGATCAGAGGAGCTAGCCTCCGTGCCATTAAGTGGGAGATTCAAGTCGCCGGCCGGGCATCGGATCAACCAGCAGGCCGCGGAGCCGCCGCTGCAGCGTCCTGATCAGTGGTGCCTTCGCTGCTTGTGCCTGCTTCGCTTGCGTGCAGCGGCCGCAGCCACCGCTTGATCACCGGAAAACAATCAGCTAATCATCGACGTACTAGTGCCTCAGGACACTGATCAATCAACTTTTGTGCATGGTGATTTCCTTGGCAAAAATACCGTCCGGCAAGAATCCGCCGGAAAGTATTAGGACGGACCGGTCCCTGCAGTCCCGTGGGAGCAGGATAAACCCACAAGAAAACACACGGATTTCTCAACGGTGTAGAGTTTTGGTATTTACTTCGTAAGCCTTCCAATTTTACCCCTTAAACAAAATATACTACTGATTTTTCCTAGTATTAGTGGATCTAGTCCATTGAATGACTTGAAATGGATGGCTCATATAATTTTGATGTACCGTAAAAGGTCTCCAAATGTAACTTGTGGACGAGCAACGCGACCAGGCCTGCATGTCAGCGTTGTTCCTCTACCAATGGTGCAGCCCGAATCTTATCTGGTGTCTTTTGTTTATCTTCTATACTGTACGTCCTTATTTACTCAACTCTCTCAACTTTTGGTCAAAACCCAGGCGATATGTCATGTTTTGGTCAAAAACCGTGTTCATGTCAGACAAAAACCATCAAAAGTGGTATGAGGGACGAAAGTTATCCGGTTTAAGAAGTTGAGGGACCATGATTTGCTGGTTTTAGAGTCGAGGGGCCGTTTCTATACTTTTGAGAGAATTGAGGGACGAAAAATATACTTTTCCCTTACTAATTTGATAAGGCAGATTCTAACTTAAATATCTAATGTCGCTACTTGTTTTAATGTTTCAATCAATGATTGAAAGATGAGAAAGAATACAACAAAATCAGATTCGTTTTTTCAAGCCCATTGCTTCTAGCTCACACTGTCACACATATCTGAGAATGCAAATCCATTGATTGAAATTAATGTAGCTTTTTTGTATTACAAGTCGTACTTGTTCGCCCCCCTCATGTCTAAATCCTGGCTCCGCCCCTGCTTACTTGCTTCTTCCAGATCAATATAACTACATGTTCTGCATTATTTCCTAAAATGATGATCTCATTATGAATTATTCTCGCAGAACCTCTCCACAAAATCCTTGTTAACAATTGGTCCTCGTGGACGCGTACTCTCGAAGGACCCGTGTCTACCGCTGTGCCAATTAAGACGTGGTACTGTGGTAGATTCTTTCAGAACGTGCCATTATTTACGCAAAAAGGAGCCTCATCCACAGTGAAAAACAACTTTCTAGTAAAAAAAAAAGATTCCAAAGCTAAACCTAGCGGCCTTGCAATGATAAGTAATCCAGTCTAAGAATAATCATTGTGATAATAAAAATATACTAGACAAAATTACGAGGAAGAGGTGGATATTATCCATCGACAATTTCAAAGTCTTTATCAGAATGGAACATAAAGAAATAAAAAAAACAAGCATTTGCAATACAACGTTATTCTTCTACAACAACAAGAAGAGGCGATAGAGTAATTCAGAGGCAGGCTGCAGGGTGATTCCGTGGGGACGATGACACACGCAAGACGCAACGTGCTGCCTGCATCTGGATCCCGTCCCTTTCTGGTTTCTGCCTCCTCCTCCTGCACGTACGGACGTACCTAGGGAGATTTCGCGGGAGGTTTACCGGCGGAGGACAAGGGCGGGTATCTATTCAGCCCGCGCCCCCTCGGTCCCCCTCGCACACCCATTTGGCCGGTCCATGATCAGCGGCGGGGCACCCCCTATTTTCTTTTTCTTTTTGTTTTCTCTTCTGTTTTTGTTTTTCTTATTCAATTAATTTGGGATTTCAAAAAATAGAGTTTTGAAAAATTTTGTGGATCCAAAAAATTTCCCTGATTTCAATAATGTTCATGATTTCAGAAAAAGTTTGTAATTTCAAAAAATGCTAGTTAATTTGGATATTGATGAACTTTTTTTAGTTAGAGGAACAAATTTTTTTGAGAAAACATAGATGAAATTTTTAAAAATTTGATGGACATAATTTGAATTTGATGAACATTTTTTAAGATCGATGAAGTAATCTCGAGTTTTATGAACTTTTTTTAATGATTAACAAATTTCGAATTTTGATGAACATTTTTTAAATTCCGATGAACAATTTTTTTGTGTATTTGAAAATAAAATTAGTAAAAAAGGTTAAAAAAGTAAAGAAGAAGAAAGAGAAAGATAAAGGAAAAGGAAAAGGAAAAGTAAAAGAAAAAAGAAAATAAAGAACGAAAAAATGAAAAGAAAAAAAAACAGGAAATGGGCCGGCCCATATGACACCCGCACTGCGAGAGGGGGGTACGCGCTACCTCGAGCGCGAGCGCCCTACGCGCCGTCTAGGATTCCCCAGGCAAGGAGGCACGGTGTCGGCAGCTGACCATCGTGGATCCACCGTTCTGGCCCAACTTGGTGTGCCGCGGTGGTGGGTTGCACGATGATCTGATCTGGGCCGTAGCGAACCAGCGCCCGCCATAGGGTGATGGCGTGGTTCCGTCTCAACCCGCGTGCCTTGAGATGCATTGTTTGGCTGCGGTGAGATGGTCGACGAAAGTCATGCTTAGAATTTTTATTTTGGGTCGACGATGGTGACGTATTTGGGCCTTAGGAGTCGTCGATGCCGTTCTCACCTTCATCGTTGCCCTTGTCTCAAAAAAAAAAAAACCTTCATCGTTGCCCTGTTTTGGGTGGTCGAGGTATCGGCACGGAGCGTGGCGACAATCCTTCGTTGCAACTAGCGTCACAAAGATGGTCCATGACAATTTGCCGGTGATAATCACCACCATGGCGAGACAATGACAACTCGTGGTGTACTGCTTGAGGTGCCCATATTTGACACCAGCCATGAAAAGCATGGGATTGTCGGGTCATCTCCAAGTTGGAATTTTGGTGTTATCATCTTCTTCACCATGCGATCAATGGCTCCATTCATCTTCGGGTGACTAACAATTTGCTTGGTGTGTGCATGGTTTTTACTTCGCGCGGATATTACGTCGGGACCATATATGCTTACATCATTTTCAATAGCTGCAAATGCTCGACTGGGATTAATGTTTTTTTATTGTTTTTTCTTATTCCCTCCACCTAGGCACAACAGTGATCTTATATGTCTGCGATTTGCCAGCATGATCCTTCGTGTGTGCATTGGTGTTGGGCGTGTGCATCCTTTTCTATAGAGATATTCCATCATGTTTGCATCCTCTTAATGCTTCGTTATGAGTTAATAAAAACACAACCTTTTATCAGGAAGTGAAATAAAACACAAGGAGTTTTCAGAAAGATTCTTAGGGCGTCTTTAAAGTGGACCCTCAAATCGTCCATATATGTCCTTTGCGAGAGTCCGGACACTTTTTACCGTCCAATGCTATCCCTCAAACGTCCACGGACTGGATCGGACGTCCATATTCCGTCAAATTAGAAGCAAGCTTAGAGGCTTTGGAGAAGTCCGGACATCTGCCTGGCCAACCAAAAGTCACCACGTCGGACATCCAGACCCCCCCCCCCACCCCTACCCCTCTCTTCTACCGCGACATGCACATGCATATATGGACATTTAAGCGACATGGTTGGATGGCTGGCTCCCGCATCAGTGTCGGTCTGAGCCAGTTCATGGATAAATACAGTGTCCGTTTTAGAGGTCAGCTTGGTGATGCCCTTATGTACAAATCAATCAACACAAATGGGTAAAATTTCTAAAGATGCTGAAGTAATCTTTAAAATTTCTTATAAAAGTCCTTGGAATGAAAGATCCCCTCAACAGTTATTATACAAGTAAGGAATCAAAATTAGTTTTGAAAATCCGTCCTCTCCTAAATCTAAATCCTATCCGCATAGAAGGCCAAGTTGATACGGAAATGCAACCGGGTGATTGGCGGACAAAGCTAGCGTGGACGAAGCAACTGGAGATTCTCCTTCCTTGCAAGAATCCACCACCCAAGTTCAAAAAGAAAAAAAGGAAGAAAAAGAATCCACCCCCTACGCACAGAGATTCCTACGATCAAGATACTCTTCCCTTGGACTTCAGAACGGATCAAACTCGCCGATGAGTGCTGCCACAAGTTGCCCCTCTTTATTCCTGACATTAGAAAAACAATTAGCACTTTCTTAATTCTGCTCACTAATTAGTCATTCCTGCTCGGACGATACCAATGATGATGACGTGTTCGATCATGTACCGCTTCGCAGCCGTACCCTCGGTGAAGTTATTATTTCGACATGTGCCCTTGAATTTGTACACTTCATAATAACTATACGTGACACGCACCGGTCTCCACTGTTCGGTCAATGAAATAGTAGTGCCGGTAGGTAGGACATTACGTGATACGAAATGAAATTTCATGCTGTCACAATAAATTATGGTTTCTCTGTTCAAAGTCTCCAGGTCGTGTACAGAGATTGTAGGAAGTGATTTGCCCACCTGTGTGCATTCAGAAGCGAGAACAGTAGTATGCTCCACCTTATCTTGCCATGAATCTAATGATAGCGCAGCTGTTCAAGTGTACTATGAAGCTCACATATCAAGGAGCCAATGGATGCTACAGTATGATGCATTTTATTTTATGTTGATATAATAATATATATTTTTTTTCCTTTGCAAACTGCTCCTGTGTATATCTCATTTGGTTTCCAACTAATAGTATATATTTATATGTTATGAATGAGATGGTGACATCCAAGCACTTTGTTTGCTCAACGCCTACCTACCTAATTGCTTGGCCACCAAAGAATAAATAAGTCACTTTTCGTAATGAAATTTGAGAAAGGTATCACCATTGATTGCTCTATACGTCCATTGGATGCCTTGCCTTTTCTCTCGGCAAATCTCACTCAAGGCCGTACCCCTATTGTGACTATATTGATTAAAAATAATAAATCTTTGGCTCTCTCTCTCTCTCTCTCTCGATGTTGTATCCATTAATTCCATATATATCTTGCTACATGAGCTCAGGAACCTTCTGACAATTTTTTTTGACATTGGTAGTATATATGAAGGGGGTTCTGGTTGTATGAAATCAGATCATGCATGCGAGTGAAGAGTACGTATTGATGCACTTGGGGTTGAATGAAATGGTACTTGTCTCTCTCTGTGCATGGCATTGGGACCCAACATGCTATCTTGGGATTGTTTTCTATTTTGCGGGAAAATTGAAAGTCGATTGAATTGGTTGAGACATGTCTTTCAGTACACAAGTTTTCTACAAAAAACAGGAAAAAAGTTATTCCAAAAAAAGACACTGAAAATTATCGGAAAGCCTTGACTACTTATTAACCAGTAAATAACCTTTTAAAAAATGATGACAATGAAGGTGATAAAACCATAATAGTGTTTCATTTCGGTGAATAGACACGAAATGCAAGTGGCAGAAAGTGAAGGGAACTGACGCTACCAAGTGGAGAAACTTGATCCACTAGCTAGCTAGATTAGTTGCACCCGTGAGTTAGTGCTAAGTGGGGGTTGGCCGATACTTACATCGATCACACTGTCATACACTTACGAATATATCTTGCACGGTCTCTTTGGCTGTGGATGATTTCGACACACTGTAAGGATATCTTTTCCAGAAAATACGAAGGAGAACCTGGGTACCAGCGCATCCTATATGTAAAAAAAATAGTAATTCAAAAAAAATTCAAAAAATTCCAAATCTTTTTTGGTATCAAACATGATCAAGTATTGTAGTCGTACGAAAAGATTCATTCGAGAATGACTTTCGTTGCATCCTGTGTCGAAGATTTGGCACAAAACGCTATATACAAGTACTATATACGCTATATTGTCGTCATAAACTTGTCTTTTTTGCTCTGAAGTCAATTGAAATCATTTCTTGTCCAAACTTTTTGTATGAGTACAAAACCTGATCATCTTGATTCCAAAAAAGATTTGAAATTTTTTAAACTTTTTTTGAATTACTAATTTTTTTGCGCATATAGGATGCGCGGGTACCCGAGAGCACCAAGTTCCCGTCCGATCTTTTCCATGCCAACTTAGCACCACACAACCAGGTGTGCAACACGTCGACTCTTTTGGCGCTAGGGTTGACTCTTCATAGTTCACCGTTTTACACGAAGGGGTGGTATATATGATCGACAATGAATTGACTTGCGGCGTTTTCAGTACAATTTCATGCATGCATCACTTTCACTTCCTCGGGACATTCTTCGACCATAGGATGCAATCGAGATGATACCGTGTTGGCGAGCGACACTTTGTTGATAAGAGCTTTGGAGATTTGTCGGCGCGTATATTTTTTCTTGGAGATCGACCCTTCACTTGTTGACCGACGCCCCACTTCAACATGATACTCCCGAGCCACTTATAGCCGACACCCGTCTTGTTCGACCAGACAGTCTCCATGTCGCGCCAAAGATACACATCACTTCAAAAATAACATTTGTAGGGGGTTATTTCTGAAGCTACCCCTAGGCCTAGGTGGTGGGCATGCAGGTGAATCCATGCAACTACAGGGGTTAATGCACAAAAGGGGCCATGCACAACTAATCAATACACTAGTGCCCAGCTGTCTGGCCTCATATGCTGACACCAAGATATCATAACAGTGAGAGAGGAAGAAGGGAAAAAGAATTCTCCCATGGGTCAGGATCACACTAAGCCAGAACTAGAAGAGTGCACATATAAAACTTTCTAGGCTAGCCGGAAGAGAAATGCACGAGAGATAGACACAAATCTCAGATATATATGTGGTGGCCTAGTGTTAGGCTCACACGCACCTAGCTCACCAGATTCAATCTCCTTTGCCAACAACGACCGGAGAAGTCCCGTGAGCTTAGCTCTCCAGCTAGCGACGGGGCGCCGGCCGGCGGGTGCGCGGGCTCTCGGTAGTAGACGGTGGGTGGCGGCGCGTCAGCTTGATCAGTACAGACATGGGGAACGCGCTGGGGTGCGCCGGGCTGGGCGAGCGGCTGGCGGCGGCGGCGCGGGACGGCGACGCGGCGGAGGTGCGGCGGCTGCTGGCGGCGGACCCGGGGCTCGCGCGGTGCACAGCCACCTTCGGCAACCTCAGCTCGCCGCTCCACCTCGCCGCCACCAAGGGCCACCACGAGGTACGTACGTACGTGCACGTGCCCTCGCGCGCGCGCGCGCCGGCTTGCCGGCCGGCGAGATGGCCCGACGACCCGCTCGCTCGACTGCTCGTACGCGTGTCCTCCGGCATCTCGACGCCGGCCACCGCCGCGCGCGCGCCTGCCTGCCTGCATGCGGATTTGTTTCCGTTTTGCATGGACTAGTTCAGCGGGTGCAATTTGAATTCAAAACCATGCAACGCGCGGGCCTAGTCAGCATGCCATTTATTTTATTTCTTTATTACAAGTTCAATGTTCAATATGGCTGGTGCTTTACGGATTATTATTTTTGCAATGGCAAGATAAGTTGCATTTTGAAAACCGACACTAGATGTCAACCCTACAAAATTCAAACTGCGAGTCTAAGAGTGTCCATTAAATTTGAGGCTCATTGACTAATAACTATTCTCTCCGTCCGAAAAAGCTTGTTCCATAAATGGATGTATATAGCACCAAGTTAGTGCTACATACATCCATTTGTGAAACAAGCTTGGGACAAAAAAATTGGACGGAGGGAGTACACAAGCTCACATCATGGTGCTCAAAATATATATATTCGTGAAAAGCCGAAATAAATTCAACGAAACAAAACGTAGAAAAAACAAGTGGCCCGGATTAATCAGCTAGTACGTAGATCCCACATATTGATCCTCCTAGTAATGTCTCGAAAGATACCACCATATCCAATTTGTTCCCCAAATTAATTATCATTACGGACACCTATCTAGCATAACCACCGTAGCTTTAACTTAACCACGGACAAAACCGTGAATAAATAAAATAAAATAAAATCGCGAGTCGATCGACAAGAAAACCTACCGACTCCACCATATGAGATTTGATTTGGGGTGCATGCGTGCGTCCTCCGGCTGTGGTTTTCCAAGCAAGCACGACTCATTTTTCCTTGGTAGAAAATGACCCCTTCGTCGTCGTGTGGCCAAAAATTCACGGCAAGGAGGTCGAGTCACCATTGTAGTAGGGACGATGCATTCTTTTGCACGCAAGTTGGCACCAGTAGCTAGTTAATTAGTTGGGATATTTTCGGGCCGGGTTACTGTCAAGCTGATGTGTAATAGGGTAGATGGATCAAAAGGTTATTTGACTTGATGGTTTTCCTCTCACCCAAGTTGATGGTATATAATGGGAGCCAGGTAGGTGCGCTCACTAGATAGTGACACGCGGATTTTGATGTAAAATTGTAGGGAAATCCAACAAGTTGTCTATTTTTTTGGCAAGTTAATTTTTTAGCCTTCTTGTCTCTCATCTGTATCCAATGGCTGTCGTGCTTTCTCCTTCCTCCAGCCAACTACTCTGCATTCCTCGTGATCCGCTTGATCTGGCGCCGCCCTAACAGCTTGATGCCGCCACCCATGGCCAATGACGCTCCCGTGCGTCGGTGCGTGCCTTGCCGGCCTGTCGCCGGGCCATCTCTCTAGAGCCGACAACCCACCCGGCATCCGAACCGTCAAAACTCCGACTCCCCTCCGCTGACAACGCCGCTACCGTGTTGTCCCCTGCTCGGCCCCACCTCCCTTCCTTCTCCCAGGAAATTGACTTGCACCAATTCGATTTCCAGGCAACTTAGCAAATGCGAAAATCTGAATATGATGTGATAATTCTTTTCAGGAATGAGTAAGGCGAAATGTGCGTACATGTTTGTGCCTCGAGTGCCCTAAAGAACCTGTAGAATGTACGGCCAAATTTTCTTTAGGGCTTTGATGTAAAAACTAACTACCCCGTGCAACTGAAGCGCACACATGTAGTACAGTACTTTCACTTATTTTCGCAGCACAAGTTGCTGTGTATACGTTGTTGTCGACGCATGTGCTAAGTAAATTGTGATTAATAGTACAGCTAGCCAAGCAAATTAGTCCCGTGTTTTTAAAAGCCATCGCGTCAGGACGCCATCACGAAAGTCACGGAGAAATTAATCACACGCAGCGTCGTCCTGTCCGCTCGATCGTCCGGCTGGGGCTGGCTAGCTTTGACGATTTTGTCGAAAAACATATGGCCAGACAGTGATTACATATGCAGTTGGAGTACATGAGTTGATGAGCAGTAGCTAGCGAGCCAGCCAGCTGGTTAACTGTTTCCGTCCGCAGTCGTACAGTCGTTAACGATCAAGTCACGCGTTCGCCGACCTAGACACACAACGCTATTAGTACTACGCACATACATAAACATTCGATTTAATTTAATTTAAGTTTTGACCGCAAAATAAAAACAAAAATCGGTTCTCCCACTTTTACTTTCACTTGCACGCGTGTCGCCGCGGCGATTAAAAAGAGCTTTTGCGTGTTCTTGAAAAAGTTCTGAAGGTGTTTATGTGCGTGCGTGCAGATCGCGGCGCTGCTGCTGGAGAAGGGAGCCGACGCGAACGCGAGGAACGTGTACGGACAGGTATGTATGTAATATCAATGTATGTAGGTATGTCAGTGCCAGAGTGTGAGGTGAACAGTGCTGGCCGGCTTGTGTTATTGCTCATCTCAAGTTCCCAACCAACTCAATGTGTCAGTCTCTGAGGCTGATCTCTCCGACTCCGATCGATCGGTCGTCAATGCAACGCTGCTGCCTCCTGTCGCGCGCGTGTTGCTGTTGGTACCACTTTTCTTATATATAGAAGCAATGCGTGCTGTTAGTTGGTTGCAAGTGCAACAACCACAATCGAGGAACTTATTGGTCCCTCAAATTCAAATAGTATAATCATCTTTTTTGTGTGTGGAGAAAACTAGTGGAATCATCATACTATAGAACATGTGTTTTGTGTCGTGGTACCCAGTTTCCCACGCAAACAGATACAGCCTGGCCGGCGCCATAGAATTGACACAAGTCAACAAAATAATTAAGGGGGTGGGGTGGGGAGGGGGGTGGATAACAATGCCTTTCTTGTTTTTTAAAAAACTTGACTAATTTGAAGATTTGGACTACAGATGGTAATTTCATGAAACTAAAAGTTCAAAGCCAAAATCTATGGTTTTTTTCTGGTCCTGGATATTTACAAGAATAACTGCAAAAAAAAACAGTTCTTGATACATTTTCTTACATGCCAGATTTGGAAAGCTTGGATCTGTTTAAAAAAAATTGTTGTAAATATGGGATTTTTTTATGGGAATAACAATTGAGAATAATTTCTTGTGTCGCTGAATTCCATGGTTTTACATGATATTTCGGCCGGTGTGATTTTGTAAAAGAACATAGAGTTCTTTTTTGAGAGAGAGAGAGAGAGAGAAATATAGAGTTCAACTAATCTTAAATGAATATTTTTATTTACATATTTTATTACTTTCATTTCACATAATGTTTTGCTTATTTCCAAAAGTTTGTATTACTCGGGGTTGCCACATGGGCGAAAAACATTGTAACACCATCCTATAGGGTTTACATTGAAGAAATGGACCAAGGCCGAGTGTTAAAAATTGTGTTGTATTGAAACTGAGGGACCAAACTTAGATTTTTGACAGTTCAAGGATCCATTATATATTTTTTCTTATAAATTTATGTTTTCTTTAAAGGTTTAATTATGGATTTTCTACTTAGTCGTCGACATAAGTAAGCAGTAACAGTAAGAGAGATAAATAGAAGGATCCATCCGACATCCGATTTTTAGCCATAACAAATGTGACGTTTTTCAGGGCAATTTATATTGGCGAGATGATGGGAAATTAAGTTTGCAAGCACGTCAATTTTCTGACAAAAATATGAACCGAGACGGATTTTCTGTGCTAGCAACTAAACTTGCCATCCTTGGAGAACATAATTCTCCTAAAAATCATTCGATTTGCCATGATTAAAAATCTGACATCACATTTGTAGTGGACTCCAAAGTGTTTCCTACATTAAAAAAATGTGGTCCGGAAATTATTATGTACAAGCATCATGGGAGAGATAATTTCTTGGCAGTAAAAAGTTCATGTTGAAAACTGCATACTTTGTTTGTCTGTTTTTTGTGTGTGTACCTGTGCTGTAATCCCATCAGACAAATTTGTACTCCCTCCGTTCCAGAATAGATGACTCAACTTTGTATTAAAGTTAGTACAAAGTTGAGTCATCTATTTTGAAACAGAGGGAGTACTAGGTTTTCGTTTTGCTCGGTAAAAATGGAACCTGACCGCGTTTCTGTCTCACATGCGAATTGGTGGACGATTGAACTGCAGACGCCGTTGATGCAATCGTGCCGCTCAGGGCACTGGGAGGTGGTTCAGACGCTTCTCGCCTTCAGATGCAATGTACGCCACTACTGTAATTGGCGCCAAGATTCAGCTCGCTTGCTGCTACTCTGTTCCCACAGACCAATCTAATCTGGTCGCGATCTTTGCTTTCGGCTGAACCGATCAGGTGTGGAAGGCGGACGGGCTGACCGGGCGCACGGCGCTGCACGCGGCGGCGGCGGGCGGGCACGTGCGGTGCGCGCGGCTGCTGCTGGCGGACGCGGCCGGCGCGGGCGAGGGCGCCGGGGCCCGGTACGCGAACCGGGCGGCGGGCGGCGGCGTCACGGCGCTGCACCTGGCGGCGCTGCACGGGCACGTGGACTGCGTGCACCTGCTGGTCGACGAGGGGGCGTCCCAGGACGCGCAGACGCTGCCCTGCGCCGCGGCGCCCATGGCGGCCATCGGCGCCGGGAGCACGCCGCTGCACTACGCGGCGTCCGGCGGCGAGGTCCGGTGCTGCCAGGTGCTCGTCTCCCGCGGCGCCGACCGGATGGCCGCCAACTGCAACGGGTGGCTCGCCGTGGACGTGGCCCGGATGTGGAAGTGCAACTGGCTGGAGCACGTGCTGGCGCCCAAGTCGCAGCTCCCCGTCCCCAAGTTCCCGCCCTCCGCCTACCTCTCCCTCCCGCTCCCCTCCCTCCTCGCCGTCGCCAGGGACTACGCCGCCGCCGGCTTCCCCGCCTCGCCGGACTCCGGTGCCGGCAACGACGACGACGCCTGCTCCGTCTGCCTCGAGAGACCCTGCAACGTCGCCGCCGAAGGTACCCTACTCTGCTTGTCCGTTCGCCCAATCACCTGCAAAAAATTTGTCAACCTTTCGATGATCTGTTGATCGTTTCTGGTACGATCGGCGTGCAGTGTGCGGGCACGAGCTGTGCCTCAAGTGCGCGATGGACCTGTGCACGGTGATGAAGGCGTACGAGGTGCCGGGGCTGGCCGGCACCGTGCCGTGCCCGCTCTGCCGGAGCGGCATCGCCTCCTTCAGGAAGGCCGTCGCCGCGGCCACCGCGCCGCCCGAGGACGACCACCAGAGCATGGGCGGCAGCGGCAGCCTGCCCTGCGCGTGCGCGCGCTGCCAGGACCGCCACGGCAGCCCGGAGGATGAGGAGGACGAGAAAAGCACATGCCGGTCTTCCGGGCACCGGAGCTACGGCGGAAGCGGCTTGGACGGCCCGGAGGCCGCCATAGCTCCCCTCTACTGCGCCCCGTTCACCGGCCCCTCCGCCATCTTGTCCTGAGAACCAGCGGCTCTGCCCGGATTAGTTTCGCAGGAATTTCATCGTGCACATACAAAAGTTTCACAGGAGTAGTATACACAGACGAAACTGGCATACCATTTGATTTGTTGTGTTTGTGGTGTGACGAAATGATGTAGATACGGTAGTGGGGTGTGGATGTGGTGGACATTCATAGAAATTCTTTCTTGTAAATTATACCACTAGTCACATTGATCTTATGAAGTTGCGATTCTTTCCAATCGAGGTGAGGACTACAAAATGCATGTAGGGTGACCGACAAAACTGTGTTTGTTTACGCAATGCATGCCATTTAGTAGTAGAAGAAAACAAGTACTCCCTCCAAAAGTTTAATCTTTTTATTTGTTTACGGATTTACGAAATGTTAACCTTTTAAATTTGAAAAATTGCTAATCAAGCATTTCAAAAGTTTAGAAGTGTCTTTAGGGAAATGTTGACCAACTATTCAAAAAATGTTAATCTTGCATTTGAAAATTGTTTAAAATGTGTATTATATAAAACGTTGACCATGTATTAAAAAATGTTAAATTTGTATTTGGAAAATGCTAAACGTGTATAAGAAAATTGTTGTTGACATATACAAGAAATGTAAAATGAAACCAAAAGAAACAAAGAAGAGAAAAAAATGAAAACCAAAAAATAAAATGAAAATAAACCACATAAAATGAAAATGAAAAAAAAACTGAAGAAACAAATGCAGAAATAATGAAGACACGAAGAAAATCAATGAAAACCCAGAAAGAAAGAAAGAAATAACGAGGAAAGAAAAGCAAGAAAACAATGAAAACTGAGAAAGGAAACAAATAAAAAAAGAAAAACAAGAAACTGGTGAAAACGGAAAAAAAAAGGAAGAAAATCGATGACAACCAAGAAAGAATAAATAAAACAAAAGAAAGAAAAACAAAAAACCAATGGAAATCGAGAAAAGAAACAAATAAAAATAAACAATAAACAGCGGTGAAAGCGGGAAAGAAAGGAAGAAAACCGATGAAAAAGCAAAGAAAACAAAAAAAACAGAAAAAAAAAACAGCGAAGAGACGAAGAAAAAAGAAAAGGAAAAAACACGATGCGAGCAAACCAGCGAACTCACTCGATCAACGAACCCTGCGAAGGAGAAAAATCATACGAAAATGGGCCAGCCCAGTTGCTACAAGGCGAGAAAATATTCAACGAGATGGAAGAATGCGCTAGCTTAATGCGAGATATAGACCACGCGAGGTTCCAAGCCTATCATTAGATGTATTCGGCCCATTAACCAGTAAGACTTATTTATGACGTGTGACAACCTTTTTTCTATGGACCGCGATGCAGGAATAATGTCTCTCTTACACCATGATTGCGACACATTTGGTCGGAAAATAAATCTTGGTAAGTCCTCAGTTTTTTCAGTAAGGGGTGATCAAACGAGTTAAGAGGAAAGGTGAAACAAACTCGGAATGTATAACTTGAAACTTTATCTGAAAAGCAGTTGGGCATGCCCACGGATGTTAGTCGAGTTAAAATGAGGTGTTTAAATACCCAAAGGGCGGAGTTTGGAAGAGGGTATAGGGTTAGATTGACCAAATTCTATCATTTGGAGGTAAAGAGATTGAGGTTAAGTCGGTAGCCAAGCCCTCTTCACATATGGTATGGGATGCTTCAAGTTTCCGCGAGGATTGTGTGAACATATCGATTCTTTACTTCGCAAGTTTGGGTGGGGAGCGAAGTTGGGTAAGAGGAAGGCAACTTAGGTTTCGTGAATGACATGTCACAACCAAAGTATCTGGGAGGAATGGACTTCTTAAAGATGGAACTGTTTAATTTAGTATTATTAACTAAACAGGGATCGAGGTTAATGCAAGAAAAAATTCCCTGAGTGCACATATCTTAAAGACTTTATATTATCCAGATGGGGAGTTGTTCTCGGCATCTCTGGGACTCTCCCATCACAAGAAATTGGTTGTTTGAGCCAGAGGATTTTCTGCCAGAACAACAATATGTAAAAGTTATGGTAACAATGTTGGCATTGGGAATGCAAAGAGAGACGCACGAAGACAAATATGAAGGTCCTTTTGTGACGTGCAAGTTCATTGAAAATTATCTGAGAGAACTGCAGGAGATAGACACACCACTAGTGCGGCAACCAAAAGGATCATTTGCACCATAAAGATGGGTTCCGCCACCTGAAGGATTGGCTAAAGGAAATGTCAACGGGTCGATCTCTATGACAAACAAAAGGGGAGTTGCAGCTGCTATATTCAGGTCTAGAACTGGTGTGTTCATGGGGGCTTCAGTTCTGGTGTGTATTGGTGTTATAGACCCTCAAGCATGGAAGCGATGGCTTGTCGTCAGGCATTATGCCTAGCCAGAGATATCAACCTGTGAAAGGGAGTAATCGCAATATACTGTGTAGAAGTGCAATGACCTATTCACGAAGGAAAGCAAAGGATTACAGTCCATGATTATCAAAGATATTTCTTGTATGAAACTTTTATTACAAGACTTCGTTTTTACATATGAAAGAAGGGCAGATAACGTGGATGTTCACAACATTGTGCATTATTATGTAAAAACCTCTATTACGTATGAATAAATGAGCTCGGGAGCTTTGCCTCAATTTTTCTAAGGTAGCTCCTATTCCCTGACCCATGCGGGGAAAATCAAGCTACACACAACCCTGCTCCCCCCCCCCCCCCCCCCCCCCCCCCCCCACACACACACACACAATTTTGGCACGGCCACATCGCAGCGGGGTGCCCCTGTTTCTTTTTTAGATTTCCAAAAATTCCCAGGATTTCAAAAAAGTTTTGAATTTGAAAATATGCTCATAAATTTTAAAAAATAATTTCAAAAAATGTACATGAATTAGACAAAATGTTCACCAAAAAATCGCGGATTTTAAATAAACGATCACAATTTTTTTTAAATGTTCATGAATTTAATTTTGTTTCTCATATTTCGAAAAATGTCCATGATTTCAAAAAATCTTTACAAATTTGAAAGAAATATTCCCAAATTTCAAATGTTCTAACATTCAGAAAATGTCATGAATTGGACACAAATCACGAGTAGAAAAAATGTTCATGGATTTGGAAAACAAATTTGAAAAAATGTTCTGGTATTTCAAAACTGTTGATAAAATTTAAAATAATATAAGATTTTTTAAAAAAGTTCAAAAATTGGAAAATTCTCGATTGAATGAAAATTTTGCGAACTGCAAAAATATTCGTGATTTGAACATTTTTTAATTTCAGAAACAATTGACCAATTTTAAAATTGTTCCTGGATTTCAAAAAATGTTCTTGAATTTTAAATCAAAGAATGGGAAAAGAAAACAGAAAATAAAATAGAAGAAATGGAAATTTTAAAATTTAAAAGGAAAATAAAAAAAGAACACCAAAAGAAAAGAAAAAATGTCATGGAAGGTTCTGGAATATTCACAAAACCGGAAAGGGAGTCTCCTTGACAAGTCTATTTGGCCGACTCATATATGCATGCGCGACACCGCTTGAATGCGCGTTTGCTCGACAAACGTCCACCGGTGTGGTGAAAGGGTTTCCACCCATCTAGCCCTAAGCGTATCGCTAAAAAAATCTAACACTAAGCTTAAATTTACCTACACCTCTTTCGCAACCATAGTAGGCGACGCAAGCAGTCCTGCACCCATTCTTTTCTTCAAAATTCAAGTTGAATATTTTGGTCCAAAATACCAACCGCGGGATTTTTTTTGAATTTTTTTTTCCCGAAAATCATGTCGAATTTGGTGATCATTTTAGCTGAGTCTTACCTGAAATAGACACAAGGTTTGATAGATACTTGATGCTTTAGTGTTATGGGACGGGGGGAGAAGTTTTGAAGAGAGAGAAACGAGATGATGTGGTGGATATGTGAAAATATATGTGACATGTCACTGCTGATTATCACAAAAGCAGAGTCAAATAAGCTAAAACCCGTTTAAACATAATGAGGGTTGTAAAGTGAAAGATTCTACATTTTACGTACTTGAAGGCCACGACTGCTACCTTCACATAAGTTAGGCATTGCGCCACGAAGATTGCAGCTTTACCATTCCTTCCAAAAGCTCTGACCATTGGACCGACGCTTCATGGCATATCTTACTTAGAGCAGCATGGTATCCCACGGTTTCATGAGTGTGGCGGTCGACGAGTGGCACGTGTGAGCCCCCGTTCCCCCGGTCTAGAGGTATATGTGGTCACATGCCGATCGCAGTATTCGGAGCACGTAAGCAAAGCTTACAAGAGGTTCCATGGCACATCCCCTGATGCCCAACATGTTTGTATTTGGACGAGCACACCCCATTACTAGTCCATGTCCAATGGATACTTTTAGGCTGGTCATAGTGGGAGTGACTTAGCTAGTAACATGACGTATTTCAAAATATTTTTACTTTGTGACATGTAGTTAATGAAGAGAGAGGTGTTTGGAATAACATAATTCCCAAAGACAAAATGAGACTACAAGCTAATAAATACAACCACATGTGACACTACATCTATGTTACTCCCCACTATGAAGGTAGTAACATAGACTAGTGTCATATGCATGACACTAGTGTAAATTACTTCCCACTGTGACTAGTCTTAGGGGTATCGTGCGCTTATCGAAGGAAGCAAGGTCTAACAAAATGTGCAGGTTGAGGGATGTGCATAACCTTAGATCCTGGCATTAATCCAGTAGCCAGCTCCTTGGTGGCGTATAAAAAAAATACTAGTCTACGAGGTGTCAACAGTGGTGGACCTAGGCAGTAGCGAACAAACCTGGGCATGGGCAGCCAGGCCCGACGATCCAGCCCAAGAAACCCAGGTCAGGCCAAGCCGAGCTTTGTCTTTGGGGCGGGCTCGGGCCTAAAAATGCAGCCTGTTGCGTATATCGGGTCGGACTTGGGCCTAGGAAATCAGGCAGTTTACACAGAAGCCCGACCCGGCCTGGCCCGAAATTGCTCCGTTTTGTCCCTTTGGGCCGGGCTTGGGCTTATGTATGCGTTTTTTTGGCCGGGCTGGGCCGGGCTCGAGCCTAAACTTTGTAAGTTGGGCTTTGACAGGCCCGGCCTGGAGAATGCCTAGGTCTAGTGGCGGAGCTAGCTTGGGATGACTAGGGCCAATAGAAAAAAAATAAACTCTTACAAAGATAAAAATCTGTATTTTTCTCAATCTATGCAACTATAGAAAAAATTTCTTCAAACAATTAATATCCCAAGGTTGGGGGGCATTGGCCCCCCTGGCCTCAACATAGCTCTGACATTGTACCTAGGAATCTGTCAATGCCAGGGAAGAGCAACAGCGACACATAACCCGGAAGCAGGAGATATTGGAACATCAATTTGAAAGGAGCGATTGAAGCAAGAGCCCAATTTGACCACGGTATTAAGAAATAAATTCTAAATGGACTGTTAACATTTCGACAAAGTGTAAAGATACTAATACCATAAGTCTCACGGGCGTGGGGCACAACCAGGTAAAAGCGTGTAAGGTTTATAGCCGGGAAGACAGATCAAATGCCCAAAAAAAGAGGGACGGTAGATCCACCGCCGGTGGTTGTGACCTCATATCTATGGACTAAAGGAGATCAACTAAAATCTACAAAAATAAAATCAGTTTTGCTAAGTCTCAGTTGATGCTATATCCCCTAGATCTTGCATGGAGAATCGTACCAATATTTTTTTCAGATTTTTCTTTTTCTTTCTTATATACTATATCACTTGACTGAGACCTAGCCACATCCAAATAAAATTGCATTCAAAGTTGTCTAGTTTGCACTGAAAACTTCACTTTATCCTTTGTACATGTTTACTGAATTTACACTTTGGATGACAGAGATATGCATGCCCTCACACATGACCTCCATCACTAGAAGGAACCTTCCCTAGACGATGACGTATATATACACCGGCACGTTCGATCGGCCGTATTCCACACGTCGGGGTCAAGCACCGCCGCCGACGGCCGGCCAGCCGGCAGCGCGTACGTCCAATCGGATCCCGTCACGCACGTCCGTACGCAGCTGCGAGGAATCAGCCCGGCAGCTAGCTTCGAGTTTTTGACTAATCCCCCGTCGCTTTCGTCTCCCGGTCCGGCGGCTACGTACGTACGTACGTGCTCCGGGCAGCGATTAGTCAAACCCAAGAACCGGTCGCCGCGGGCGCGCGCGCAAGTTCCACCGTTCTTCCACGGCTAGTCTCGGGTCATCGTCGATCAGCGCGACGCCTGGCTCCACGCCCAGGGGGACGGCGTGCCGACGACGGCCGCGGCGGCGGCGGAGGGGCCGGAGACCGGGATGCCCATGGCGACGCGGCACCAGCCGGGCTGCGCGGGCGGGGCCGGGTCCGGGCGGGCGACGTGGACGTGGACGTCGCCGAGGACGCGCACGGCGAGGTGGACGACGCCGTGTCCCGGCCCGCCGCGGCGCGGGCAGCGGAGCGAGTAGCTGAGCCTGCGGAGCGCGCGCGGCGGGCGGAGGCCGTCCAGCACGTCGGCGGCGGGCACGCGGCACCAGCCCAGCGGCGTGTCGCCGACGAGCCGCGCGCAGCCGGACTCCGAGAGCACCGCCACGCGCACGTCGTCGCGGCCCTCCAGGAACCCCGCGCCCACGGGCACCACCAGGCGCGCGTCCTCGCCGACGTCCTCCCACGAGTGCTCGCCCGCGCCGGACGACGCGGGGGCCACGCCCGTGCTGCAGCCGGCGGACGAGGACGAGGAGGAGGAGGAGACGGCGACGTAGGGCCGCAGCCGGCGCGGGAGCGGCGAGTAGGTGGGCGGCAGGCGCAGCGACTCGGCCGACAGCACGGTGACCTCCAGCGCCACGCCGCCTCCCCACTCGCCGTCCTTGGGCACGAGCCTCGACGACGGCATCGCGCGCGCGCTCTCTCTACCTAGCTAGCTCACGGCAGACAGATATAGTTGATCTCCCTCGATCGATAGGCGGCGGCGTACGGCACGGTGGCGAACGGCGGGTGGGAGTGGGAATGGGGCTGGCGTGGTCGCCCGCCGGTGGTTTATACCCATGGGCGGGGTTGAAGGGTTCCTCGATTTGGACGAGGAAGCCAGGAGGAGGCAACTTCTGCATGGAGCGCGCGAAAGCGCAGAGAAGGTTGGCGCGAACGGAGGAAGGAAAGACGAAGCCTTTTGCTTTCAGACAGACGTAGCACCCGCACCGGTCACTCACTCACACAGACAGACACAGAAGCTTTCTGGGCGCCTTCGCGCTGCCCACTTTTTTTTGCGTATTGTGCAATACCGCACAATCCATCGCTATCTTAACCATTTGGTGTGCTCTTGTTAGGGCACTTCGCGCTGCCCACTTGGAAGAAGAGAAGATGGTCGAGTCCAGATCAGTTTTTGTCATTTTTTTGTTACAAAGTCTCAAATATTTAACGGATTGGCTAAATCACATCTAGATGAAATTTAGCTATATCACATCTAAGTCCACAGCCATTAGATCAATTTGCTGAGATTTGTGGGCCACTGTTCCTTAGTCTGAGGGCAGCGCTAGTGCGTTTTTGCCTCTTTTTTTTTTTATCATTTGCACACTGTCTTCAGATCTTTTTCAAGTGTACGCTGTCAAATTTGTTTGTTTGGAACTTGTTTCTTGACATTGTTTGTTTGTTCACCGGCAAAGAAAAACATCGTTTGTTTTTTTGAGGGTTTTTTTCTCAGATAAATTTTCAATCTATTCGTCAATAATGACAGTATAAAAACACTATAGATAATAAAATTTACAACCAGATTCATGTATCACCTAGCGATGACTATAAGCACTGGAACGAGCCGAAGTCACGCCGTCGTCATGGCCCCTCCCCCACCAAAGCCTTGTTGTTTTGAGCTTGTTTACCAAATACACTATGTGGTTTTGAAACTTGTTTCTGAATACACCAAAAACAACACATTGTACGTTTAGGGCGAGATATTGCAATGTTTTATCTAAATCGTTGTCATTTTGGATCTTGTTGTTGTAATGTTTGCATAAACTCGTAATTTCGCATCGATGTATTCTCGTGATGCCTTGTCTTTTTTTTTGCCCACTTGTTGGCTGTTCGCGTCGCACGTATGTGTTTTTTTGTCAAATTTTGTTATTACGCTCTTATGGCTCATTTTATCTGGTCTGCGTTGTTGAAGTGGAAGAGACATGCTACGTCGCTTGTCAATATCTATTTCTTTTTTCTTTTAATTTGATGTCAAAGTGATAGGCTCTAACTTGCCCTTGACGCATAACTGGGCCCAACCTATTTTTGTCTCGGCTGCAAGTCTACCATCGACTCGCTGCTAAGGGGAGTGGGCGTGTTTGTAGGGGGTCCAGTTGCAAGTTAAGCAAGGACTCGCAACTGGGGGGCAGTGCCTATTTTTTGTAGGCTGCCCAGTTGCATGTCAACCATCGACCTGCAACTAGGGAGGCTGTGTGTTTTTGTAGGGGCCTCAACTGCAAGTCTACCATCAACTCGCAACTAGGGGTGGGGAGTGTGTTTGTCGGGGGCCCCAGTTGCAACTATCAACTCGCAAACTAGGGAAGGGTGTGTGTGTGTTTGTGTGTGTGTGTGTGTATGTGTGTGTACGGGTCCAAGTTGCAAGTCAACCATCGACTCACAACTAGGGGTGGCGTTTTTCTTTGGTAAGGGCCCTAGTTGAGAGTCAACTATTGACTCACAACTATGGGGGTGGCGTGTGTGTTTGTCGGGGCCCAGTTGCATTTCAAATATCAACTCACAACTAGGAGAGGCATATGTTTGTAGGAGCCCAGTTGCAAGTCAACCATCGACTCGCAACTAGGACGTGTCGTACTTTTTTGTAGTTGCCCCATTGCAAGTCAATCATCGTCTCGCAACTGGGGGGTTTTGTTTTTAGGAGCCTAGTTGCAAGTCAACCATCAACTCCCAACTAGGTGGTGGACGTATGTTTATATGAGCCTAGTTGCAAGTCAACCATCAACTCGCAACTGGGATGCATCATACTTTTTTGTACTGGACCCAGTTGCATGTCAACCGTTGACTTGCAACTAGGGGGGCTATGTTTTGTAGGGGCTCAGTTGCAAGTCAACCATAGACTCGCAACTGGGACGCGCTGTACTTATTTGTAGTTGCTCCAGTTGCAAGTGAACTATCGACCCGCAACTAGGGGGCGAATGTTTGTAGGACTCAGTTTCAAGTCAACCATCGACTCGCAAATAGGGGGCATGTGTATGTATGGGCCCGAGTTGCAAGTCAACCACTTACTCGCAACTAGGGGGCGTATGTTTGTAGGGGACCCAGTTGCAAGTCAACCATCGACTCGCAACTAGGGTGCATATGTTTGTAGGTCCCAGCTGCAAGTCAACCATCGACTCGCAACTGGGACATGTCGTACTTTTTTGTAGTTGCCCAGTTGCAAGTCATCCATCGACTCGCAACTAGGGGGGTTTGTTTTTAGGAGCCTAGTTGCAAGTCAACCATCAACTCGCAACTAGGGGCGGACGTATGTTTGTATGGGCCTAGTTGCAAGTCAACCATCAACTCGCAACTGGGACGCGTCATACTTTTTTGTAGTGGACCCAGTTTCATGTCAACCACTGATTTGCAACTAGGGGGCATATGTTTGTAGGTGCCCAATTTTAAGTCAACCATCGACTCATAACTGGGACGTGCCGTACTTATTTGTAGTTGCTCCAGTTGCAAGTCAACTGTCGACTCGCAACTAGGGGGCGGATGTTTGTAGGACTCAGTTTCAAGTCAACCATCGACTCGCAATTAGGGGGGCATATGTTTGTAGGGGCCCGAGTTGCAAGTCAACCACTGACTCGCAACTAGGGAGGCATATGTTTGTAGGGGCCCCAGTTGCAAGTCAACCACCGACTCGCAACTAGAGGGGCGTTTGTTTGTAGGGCCTAGTTGTAAGTCAACCATCGACTCGCAACCATGGAGGATATATCTTTGTAGGGGTTCAGTTGCAAGTCAACCATCAACTCGCAACTGGGACGCGTCGCACTTTTTAATAGTTGCCCTAGTTGCAAGTCAACCATCGACTCGCAACTAGGGGCGTCTTTTTTTGTAGTGGCCCCAGTTGCATGTCGAACATCGTCTCACAAACTAGGGTGTGGGGCGTATGTTTTATGGGAGTAAAGGATTGACATGCAACACTAAACTTAAAATTAGGACTCTTTTAGTTTGTGGGTGCCACATTTTTATTAGTAAACACCAACTCACAATTGGGGTCCTTTTCTCCAATTGGTTTTGAACCATTGTCATATGTTTTTTATTTTTTTGTCAACTATTTTTTAAATCATGATTATTGTATAGTAGCTGTTTAGAAAAACAACTTAACACTATTTTATGTAGGAACGTACATGGCAGTTTTTGCACTCAATTGCACTTTTGTTAATTTTTTGAAGGGGTTTTATGCAAGATCTCCACAACACTAACGAATCTTTTCATCCTTTTTCCCCATCAAATATCCACCTAAAAGCTTGTGTGGCTGAGTTCTTTTTGTTCATTATATGATTACTTTTTTTGTTAAAACTATACTGCTCTAGTTGGGAGAGCACAGATTATGTATTGCACATTTTAATTATTTTTATCTTTATCTATCATCTTTGTGCGGGGATTTGAAGGTTTTTTTTGCACTAACTGAGATGTTAAGAGGTTGTTTTCGACAAAAATGGGTTCAGATAGTAGCGTTTTTGGGTCTTATTCAGAGAGTAACTTTTTTGAGATAATGTGAAGCTACTACAGGATGTTTATTTCTCTTTTAAGCGCAAAATACGGCCATGTCCCCAAGAGAAAACAGTCCTGGCTTGGGATGCCCCAATTTTTTTTACCCATATATGGGAATGTTTTTCCATGAATCTAAATGTTGTTTCAAACATTTTATACAAATGTTTTTTTTGTAAATTAGAGACATATTGTTTCTGAAATTTCATGAACTAAACAGCAGGCGGACATAATCGTCTGATGAACTTGTTCTAGATTAGATCATGTATTGCAAAACTTATAAAAGCAAGGAATTCTCCCTGTGTTTGATTGCTTTTCAGAAGTTTTTTTTGTAGAAGCCTAGATCTAGCCCGTCAAATAACTACACCCTCTTTACCCGCAATTTTTTTTACAACTACGCCTTCTATCAGCTTTTTTGGCTGACATATGTATTTCTCCTGTGCAACAAGAACAATCAAAATTGTAAAAGGCCCAGGCATTAAGAAACAAACAACAACCATAAGGCCCACGAGCTGAACTTGTCCGGTGGGGCCGTCCTTCTGGGCTGGGGCTTTGCCCTCACGAGAAACAAGCAAGCAACGCTAAAACGATACAAACAAAGAAGGAATGATACAACAGATGGGATGTGGGATGATGTCATACTTAGATGAGACATAGTTATGTTTCATCTAGATGAGTTTTAGACAGACCCAATATTTAAATCGAATCGGGAACTCTCGTGGAATTCGGAAAGGGGTGCGTGACTTTGCTGCTTGATGTTTTTCCAGGAACTTTAGAACTACCTACCTTTTTTTGTTAGGGAACTTTAGGGGTACTACTGGTAGACGTGACGGGTCAAAACTAGTTTCTACGTCTACGTGAGTTCTTGTCTCTATCCTGGAGAATTTACCTTGCAGGTCAAGGGAATGTTCCTACGTACAAATCTGGCAAAAGCATAGGAAGGAGCCTGGCCAAAACCCTAGCCGTCAAAGGCGACCGACCCGGTGAGAGGAGGGAGGAGTGCCCCGGCCGGACTCCAGTGTCACCGTGATTTCCTCGCCACCGGCGGACGAGAGGGGGGAGAAGCCCGAGACATTGTTCCACTTGCGTTCAGTAGTCTGTGTCTTAGTTAGATATTTGGTTTTCCATGATTTCGGCTCCTGCGACGGGCAAATAGGTTTTGTCCAAATATCTCATCCAATAGGTGGTTCTCTCGGCTACGGGCGCTGAATTAGAGAGGCAATGTTTAAGACGTCTTGGATCCACCAGATCTCGGCGGGCGCTTCATGTGACGTCGTGTTGGTGTCGAGATAATGATTCTGTTTGTCCTGCTATTTGCGGTGGTGGTGTTGCGGGAAACCAACACCTACTAGATAATCGAGCATCGGAGGCGGTTTTAGTGCATGGGCATGCGGCGGTTTTTCTGTTCCGCTTCAAACATTGTGTTGTTGAAAGTGCATCTAATCATCAAGGAGAACTTTGGTACTTCCCGTCAACATATCTCAAAGAACTAGTGATGCTTCTAAGTATATAGTAAAGGTGCCCCCCTAAAAATGCTTAAAGACAAGTGTTGGACAAGCCAAAAGATTCTACATTTTCATTTTAGTGATCCAAGATCACATTGAGTCTTTTGCTACATTTCGTGCTGCAAAAGCACTTTCACTCGGAGCCACATCCTCATCTTGTGGTCGTTAAAAAAATCGTTTGACATTTACTTCATACCCCTAACTTCGGCCTTTGGTATCCAAAGGGTCCATCTTTTGACCTTGTAGGTTACTCAGATTCGGACTATACCGGTGACAAGGTTGATAGGACTTCGGGTACATGTCAATTCCTTGGGAGATCCCTCGTATATTGGTCCTCCAGGAGACATAATTCAGTATCTCTATGCACCACCGAAGCCGAATATATCTCAGTTGGATCATGTTGTGCTCAACTCTTGTGGATGACACAAACACTTAAAGATTATGGCATTCATCTCAAACATGTTCCACTTCTTTTTTGACAATGGAAGTGCCATAAAACTACCCATAATTCCCATCCAACATTCTCGAACGAAACACATCGATGTTCGTCATCATTTCATTCGTGACCATCTATCCAAAGGTGACATTGATCTTAGCCATGTTCAAACCGACAAACAACTAGCCAACATATTTACCAAACCTCTTAATGAGAACACGTTTGGTCGTTTCAGGAGTGAGCTAATATCCTCAATGCTTCTAACATGCAATGAAATCTCACCCTCATGCATGCACATTGTATCCATGTTCTACATTTGATCCTTGATATTTCTCTTATGATGGACTATTATATGTCTTGGATATCTTGTTGGATATTGAGATTTGCATCTAACCCCTCTAGGTTGCTGGATAAGCTTAAACAATGAGTACTTGCTTGTAATTCTACAAGTTGTATGCCACCAGTCATCACAAGCAAGAAATTATCCCATGTTGTTGGTAAGGCATAGGGACAGGGTAACTCAATTCATCTATAGACATAATATTGTGTAATCCATCACTCCATGTCTATTGGATATCCTTGTTGTCCCCTCGTTTTATTGATGCGTGTAGGAATTGAAAGTTCTTCAATGCCAAAGGATTGCTCCAAACTCTTGATGTCATCATCAACAATAAGCATACACAACGAGTTGAACCACACGAATTCATCAACAACCATACCAATGTAAGTCCATCCTTCTTGAGTAGGGATATAGTAAAAAAAATTAGTGTAAGGGATATAGTAACATTTAGGGGGAGTCTTACTGAAAAACTAGTTCATTGATGGCGCACGTTGCTGCACCCGTCTCTTTTGATGGTTAAATTATACAGTAATTCATAAATATTAAGACACCAAACATGGATGTTAAGATGGATTTATGTTCACAAGATTCCCATTTTATCATATGATAGACTAATAATTTCCACAAAAACAATCATGCACGAGAAGCTTGCATAATTTAATTATTTCCAACTTGAGTTGGTAACAAAGATAATAACCAAGGAAGTTCAAATGGTAGCAGCAAAAAATAGATCCAAATGGTATAATTTACTTGCAATTAACATTGTCACCCAGTGGGAAATCTGACAATATATACCAGAACAAAACCTAAATCAAACTCACAACAAATAATAGAACAATGACATAATGATCAAACATTACACTGAGATTTCAAACACTATTCATACTTTGTCCTTCCATGCTAGAGTCAATGAATGCAAGAAGGAAAATAAAATCTAGGTCAATTTATACCATTTTTCGTATTGTTCGTTTTGACAAAAAAGAGCACCTTTTAGGGTTATGAGATGCCCAATCGTGCCCTATCAAAGCAAAAAACTGAAGTGACAGTGACATCAAGATGCAATCCCAACTGCTAGGGAATCTTAATCACTTTATTATTAGTCAGCAGGTGTAGCTAGTACGTTTACATGGCACCGTTATTGGTAAGGAAAATAATAATAATTCTTATGATGCTATTAGTTGGATGTTAGGAATTCCTTTCTGAACAATCCCAAAATTAAACTGGAAACTCATGTCATCAAAGTGCCATCATACTCATAAATAAGATGACAAGTACAAAGGATGTTCCATTATGAAATTTCTCTACCTAAAGACTTGGAGATAATCTCTGGTACTGCGCTTTCTCTTCACTAAACACATATTAGTGCTAAAAACATATGGATAAATGGAAAATCTGTATTAATTATGTAAATAGCTCAACCCGTGAACATTCAAATTTTTAAGCCTAATCACAACCATTAATCTATGTAAAGCGAGTGTACCGTCAGCTAAAATAGTAATATTATAATATATTTATCTTCATATAGCATATATACATGCTCTACGCTTACTTACAGTAGGTATAATATTAATAATGTCCATGCATTGTTACAATAACAGATCATTACACGTTGCTTTCATATTTTTCCTAATTCTTTTATGGCGCTGAGGTGCTCAACTTCAGAACTTGCCTCCTACTTCCTTTGCTAAAATGGCTAGTTCGTTTCGCCAATATAAACAAGAACTCCATTCACATATTCAACATATAATCGACGCAAGACAAATCATATAGAGAATAAAAAATTAATTAGCACTTGGTCTAGGCAACAATTGAGCTGCCTGCTATTAATTAGCACAATTATCTAGTGCTTGTCTCAAATAAAAACTATCTAGTGCTCTCTGTGCATTGACAATGACAATTCATATTATTTTGTTGGTAACAATGGAAAATAGCAAGCAATTTACACATAGAAGAGGCATTCGGTTTCCAATAATTTAGGAGAGCATGAATGCATGAGTTTTTTCGCAGTTTCCCACACTTATGAACATAAAAAAAGGAGGGAAACCTTCACAAGTCAAGGATATGATCTAGGT
>NC_053028.1:36792392-36804026 GCF_003073215.2 Triticum urartu | reverse complement strand
CAGGAGGAATGGTCCGGGAGAGGCCGCAAAGGCAACCTCCCGGACTCCAGGAGTAAAGGGGACAAGACCCCCCAGGGCTCCAAGTCCGGCCTTAAGCCAGACACCATGCCGGAATCTTCAACGATTCCGGACCGCAGTAGGGGAGCTCCTTCCAAGAGGAGCAAGTCTTCTGAGCCGGCAACCTCCGTCCAACCAGAGGTGCCGGACAATCTGCTGAAGGTGCTTGAAGGCGCCTCCATCGACGAGGAGCACCGTACTATTATGAGTACAGTGATCCAGAAGGTCCAGTCCGCCAAGAGCGGGCTGAGTGAAGCTTGCGCTAGCCTCCTAACAGGCTTCGAGGTAAGTAAAAATATGTAAAAATATTACTGCATAGACAGTAGCCCCTGATGCTCTATTTGGCGTTCGGAAAGAAAAGCCGAATAGAGGATCTATTAAATTTCGCAGGAGTCTAACAATAAAGAGTCAATATGCGTATGCAAGCTTTGCTGCTGTCCACCGCCGCACTGACTGCGGAGGTGGGTGTCCTGAAACAGGGACTCGAGCGGTCCGAGCAAGAGCTCGGCCTTGCCAAGTGGCAACTCGAGGAGAAAGAAGGTAAGAAATACCTTACTGAAATAAGTGCCTATAGAGAGGCGTGATTGCAAAAAATAACAGGATTGTACTGCTTATTGTAGGGGCCACGACTGAGGTGGCGACCCTCAAGAAGGCGCTGTCTGAGGCCGAAAAGAAAACGGCCGCAGAGCGCATCGAGCGAGAAAAACTTGGGGGTCAGGTCGACGAGGTGCAGCAAGAGCTTCAGGCTCTCATGAGAAAACATGAGAGTTTGGAGCTTGAGTCAGGGACCCGAGCGTCCGAGCTCGCGGCGGCCCTTGAGACTGCCCAAAAGGCCCTCCGAGAGTTGAAGGATATGAAGAAGATAGCAGCGGGTAAGGCATTCTTTATGCAAAGCAGAAATATAAAAGTAAACTACTTGTTACTTACCCGAATCCGGAGTTCTCCAGGGGCATTCGCAGATCTTCCCCGCAGCGTATCCGATGCCGCCGCATTCTACCGAGCTGAAGAGGGTGGCTCAACGGAGAAGGTGTTCTGGTCTTAGTATGCTGAGGCCGGACACCCTGTGCCCTTGAGCGACCAGCTGAAACAACTGGCCGAACTCCACAAGGCGGCCGAACAGGCCATGAAGGGCTTCATAGTTCGGCTGTGGCCCAGAGAGGCCCTGCCTGGGAGCTACTTCGGGCTGGTGCGGCGGCTGGTGGAGGCCTGTCCAAGGCTCGAGGTCCTCAAGCACTCCGTCTGCATCGAAGGTGCCCGTAGGGCCCTTGCCCGTGTAAAGGTGCACTGGGGTAAGCTAGACGGTGAGAAGCTTGTGAAGGACGGGCCACCGCCGGGGAAGGAGCATCGCAAGACCGAGAACTATTACAAGGATGTTCTTGCGGGTGCTTGCCTTGTGGCAGATGAATGTACCAAGGATGTAATTTTTGAATAAACTCGCTCGTTTTTATCCTATGCGCTGAAAACTTGTTCATAGGCGCTTAAGCAATGCTTGTTGAATTTAAAATATTATTTTCTGTGCAGCCGTTTATCAAAAAATTGAGAGATGGCCAGTCGTCGGCTTCTGCCCCCATGCCACTAGTGCTGGGGTGTTCGGGGATAAACCTGAGCACTCTTTTTCTCATAGTTGGGTCCTTCGAGGGAGGCGCTCAGCACGGCGAACCAGGCAATCAGACTATAATGCTTGAACACTCTCACTTAGCCATAGAACTTTATAATTTTAAATTTCGGCGAAGCCCCTAGTTCGGAAGACCGAGTTCGGGGCGCTATCCATGCCTTGGCTGGGGTTATCCAGCTCCTCGCTCGAAGCGGCATAGGCCTTTTGGGACACGAAAAACCTCTCGAACAGCGACCGGTCTCTCGCCTCATCATGACAGTCAGTTTTAGCTTTCTCCACTGAGGTGCTTAGCCCAGCTCAACCGGGGCACAATCGCAGTGGTTCTCCTAGTGCTAACTTAGCCGATATAGCGGAACGTAAGGCACCAAAACATTGGAGCCGGGCAAACCCAACTATTGACCCAAA
This sequence comes from Triticum urartu, assembly GCF_003073215.2. Classification (NCBI taxonomy): domain Eukaryota; kingdom Viridiplantae; phylum Streptophyta; class Magnoliopsida; order Poales; family Poaceae; genus Triticum; species Triticum urartu. The sequence goes on along the minus strand of NC_053028.1, from coordinate 36,801,949 downwards.
TCATGATTCGGAGCCGATGCATATAGTGCTATAAGTTCGGGGTGCCGCACTTGTGAAAGTGTACTGACTTCTCACACCATATTAAAGGGTACTGAAGCCCCTGGCGTACTTGTCGTACCATAGTGTACGGGTGCAACATGTCATTAATGAACATATGTAAAATAAAGTAATGCAAAAAATAGACGAGAAGCTAAGCATTGTTTATAGAGAGGCTATTTATCAAAGCCGAACGATACAAATAGTGCGGTAAGCAAAAGATATTGGACTATTCAGTATGTCCTGACCAGGGGCAGGCCGCGGAATTGTATTTAAAACAGGTATACCGCTCGTAACAGAGACCACCTGGGAGTTCCATAATGCGGCATGGCTTGTCTGCCTCCCTGGATCTTGCATCGTTTGTGCGGCAGTCGAGTTGCCGAATAGGTCATCCGAAGTATGGAGTCCTGAAAGTAAGAAAAAATTAAAAAAAAAAGAATCCGGCAGCCCCTAGTACGTTTTAAGCCGTATGTTGGGCGTGCCGTCTATTGTGCCCCTTCCCCCGTGCCCATGGTATTTCAAGGGCGTAGTTGTGTATGCGAGGTACTGATTTCGCTAGGTCGCGAAAGCTGGGGTTGGGGCCGCATTGCTACGCTTGCTCAGAGTGTGCCAGGCGGTCCTGCTGTAGGTTACTCCGGGCGCGCTTGGCGGTGTCTGGCTATTTAATGGCCGAACTGGGGAATTGCCTAAGAAGGCTACTTTGTATCTCCGCTGCGAGAGCCGCCGTATGCTCCTCCGTACAGAGGGAGCGTTCGGTGTTTCCGTTGACGGTGATTACTCCTCGAGGGCCTGGCATCTTGAGTTTGAGATATGCGTAATGCGGCACCGCATTGAATTTTGTGAATGCAGTTCGTCCGAGCAGAGCGTGATAGCCACTGCGAAACGGGACTATATCAAAGATTAACTCTTCGCTTCAGAAATTGGATCCGAAGACCACGTCAAGTGTTACTGAGCCTGTACAGTTGGCTTCTACACATGGTATAACACCTTTAAAGGTCGTTCTTGTGGGTCTGATCCTTGAGGGATCTATGCCCATTTTCCGCACTATGTCCTGATAAAGCAGGTTCAGGCTACTGCCGCCGTCCATGAGGACTCTTGTGAGGTGAAATCCGTCGATGATTGGGTCGAGAACCAATGCGGCGAAGCCGCCATGACGGATGCTAGTGGGATGGTCCCTTCGATCAAAAGTGATCGGGCAGGAGGACCATGGGTTGAACTTTGGGGCGACTGGCTCCATCGCGTATACGTCCCGTAGCGCACGCTTCCGCTCCCGCTTGGGAATGTGGGTTGCGTATATCATGTTCACCGTCCGCACTTGTGGGGGAAAGCCCTTCTGTCCATTGTTGTTCCGCGGCTTGGGCTCTTCGTCGTCGTTGTGCAGCCCCTTGTCTCTGTTTTCGGCTTTTAACTTGCCTGCCTGCTTGAACACCCAACAATCCCGGTTAGTGTGATTGGCTGGCTTTTCGGGGGTGCCATGTATCTGGCACAAGCGATCGAGTATTCGGTCCAAACTGGACGGGCCCTGAGTATTCTTTTTGAATGGCTTTTTCCGCTGACCGGATTTATAGCCTTTGAATCTGGCATTGACTGCCGTCTCTTCATTGTTGTCGCTGTTAACGCGGCGTTTTTGCTTATTCCAACGTGTCCTGCCACTTTTGTCCTTGGTATCCGAATTACCAGGGTTCTTTGATAAGTTGTTACTGCGAGCCAGCCAGCTGTCTTCTCCCGCGCAAAAGCGGGTCATGAGTGTCGTGAGTGTTGCCATGGATTTCGGCTTTTCCTGTCCCAGGTGCCATGCAAGCCACTCGTCGCGGATGTTATGCTTGAAGGCTGCTAGGGCATCTACGTCCGGACAGTCGACTATCTGGTTTTTCTTTGTTAGGAACCGTGTCCAGAATTGTCTGGCTGATTCTTCTGGCTGCTGAATTATGTGGCTTAAGTCGTCGGCATCCGGCGGTCGTACGTAAGTTCCCTGGAAGTTATCGAGGAATGCGGCTTCCAGGTCCTCCCAAGAACCGATTGAGTCTGCTGGCAAGCTGTTAAGCCAATGCCGGGCCGGTCCTTTAAGTTTGAGCGGGAGGTACTTGATGGCGTGTAGATCATCGCCGCGTGCCATGTGGATGTGAAGGAGATAGTCCTGGATCCATACCGCCGGGTCTGTGGTGCCATCGTATGATTCGATGTTTACGGGTTTGAAGCCCTATGGGATTTTATGTCTGTTGTGTTCGGCCCGGCCGGATTTGTTGTATCCGGAGTGAAGATCATTGTCACATGCCGTAGGGCGCCTGCGCGATCCGTAGATCGATCTTGTTTGTCTTGCTTTATCCTCCAGTATGTCTCGCAGGTCGGGCGCATTTTCCCGTGCCTTAGTTGTGCGGCGTGGGGGCATGGCTTGGGTGGAGGGCTGAGCGGCCTCTCTGTCACGGCCACGGGGTGGCCGGTCTGCCATGTCATGCGCTGGTGATGTAGGTGCTTCCTCCTCTGACCGGGGTAGCGGCCTATGCTTCGGGTAACTCTTGGAGGGGTGTTCAAGTTCATACTCTTCGGCCGCAAGGACTTCAGTCCATCTGTCAGCTAGCAAATCTTGGGCAGCTCTAAGCTGTTGCTGCTTTTTCTTGAGGCTGCTTGCCGTGGCTAAGTGCCTGCGTTTAAAACGCTCTTGTTTGGCGGGGTCTGATGGTATGACGAATTCGTCGTCATCGAGGCTTGCCTCGTCTTCGGAGGGAGGCGTATAGTTATCATCCTCGACCTCTTGGTCTGCCGCTCTCTCGTGAGGGCTGGCTTCTCCATCTTCCTATGCCGAATCTTGCTGACGTGGGTGTTCTTAGGCGCTGTCCGGGGTAGTATTATCTCCCGTGCCGGAATCACCGTTTTTGCTTTGGTGGGATTTAGAGCGGCGCCGCTGACGCCGCCGCTTTGGCTGTTTCTTGGGGGCGTTATCCCCCATTGTTCCATCGCCATCTCCATCTTTTGGAGTATCCACCATGTATATGTCGTATGACGAGGTGGCTTTCCAGCGCCCTACAGGTGCTGATTCCTGTTCGTCTCCTATATCGTCGTCCATGCCGTCGATGTCTTCGGAGCCGAAGTCAAGTATGTCGGTTAAGTCGTCGACGGTGGCTACAAAGTGGGTGGTGGGTGGGTCTTGAATTTCCTCACCGTCTGTATCCCACCCTTGCTGACCGTAGTCCGGCCAGGGCTCTCCTGATAAAGAGAGAGACTTAAGAGAATTCAGGATGTCGCCAAAAGGCGAATGCTGAAAGATGTCCGCTGCGGTGAACTCAATTACCGGCGCCCACTCGGATTCGATTGGCAGGGGCGCAGGGGGCTCGGAGTTCGGAGAGGAATCCGGCTCCTCGGAGTCACGGGCCATGCGGAGTGCGGGGCTGGAGTTCGGCTCAATCGCCTCTGAGATCGCAGCCCCTGAGGCAGCGTCCAACCGCTGATCCTCGATCGGTGCAGTAGGTTCCGAATCAATTGTCGAAACCGATGCGTGTGCGGCTTACAAGGCGTTGTTCGGTGGCAGAGCTATATCATGCCCATCGAGACAGTGCGGCACGCTAGGCTGTGGCTCGAATCCGTCGAAGATCAAGTCTCCGCGGATGTCAGCCGTGTAGTTTAGGCTTCCAAACCTGACCTGATGGCCAGGGGCGTAGCTTCCGATCTGCTCAAGGTGGCCAAGCGAATTGGCCTGCAGTGCGAAGCCGCCGAAGACAAAGATCTATCCGGGGAGGAAAGTCTCACCCTGGACTGCATCGTTGTTGAAGATCGAAGGAGCCATCGGGCCTAAAGGCGACGACACAGAGGAACTCTCAATGAAAGCACCAATGTCGGTGTCAAAACCGGCGGATCTCGGGTAGGGGGTCCCGAACTGTGCGTCTAGGCCGGATGATAACAGGAGACTGGGGACACTTTGTTTTACCCAGGTTCGGGCCCTCTCGATGGAGGTAAAACCCTACTCCTACTTGATTAATATTGAAGATATGGGTAGTACAAGAGTAGATCTACCACGAGATCAAGGAGGCTAAACCCTAGAAGCTAGCCTATGGTATGATTGTGTATGGAGTTGATCCTCTACGGACTACAACCCTCCGGTTTATATAGACACCGGATAGGATTAGGGTTACACAGAGTCGGTTACAATGGTAGGAGATCTTGAAATCGCATCGCCAAGCTTGCCTTCCACGCCAAGGAAAGTCCCATCCGGACACGGGACGAAGTCTTCAATCTTATATCTTCATAGTCCAGTAGTCCGGCTGAAGGTATAGTCCGGCTATCCGAACACCCCCTAATCCAGGACTCCCTCAGGTACTATCTAGTATTCCCTCGGTTCCAAATTACTCGTCGTGGTTTTAGTTCAAATTTGAACTAAAACCACGATGAGTAATTTGGAACGGAGGGAGTACTAGATAACAATTTCATATATACTCAACATGCATCCTCAAGCAGTACTAGGTGATATCGATGATGATCATCATATGTAGTTCTACATGATATCGACGACAATCATCATATGTAGTTCTAGATGATATAGCCACACACACATATGTAGTTCTAGATGATATCAACGACGATCATCATCCTCAAGCCTGGGTGGTGGGTGTTCCTGATAGTAATTAGGATGGCCTGTCCCACACGAAGATTCTTGCCAACGAGGAATCTCTTCCAACCAACCGAGGTTAAGTGTGTGCGACCGTCTATGTCCATGCGGTAAGTACAGGTGGTGACGGAGCCCCTTGTGGTAAGGCGTAGTCCAGCTAAGCCTTCTTCATCAGGCTCGATACCACAACTCATAGATAGGTTCTTTGGCAATTTATGAATAAGAAAAACATATCAATTAATAAATAGCCTCGCACATACTCTTGCAAATATATTTCTATTAAGTCTAGATTTCTACACTATCAAAAGACACAGTAGTACACATTTTTACTAATTAATCATGAATTCTACTAATAAGTATATATGTATTATCTACACTATTAATAGTTCCTTGGATTCTACACTAATAAGCATGTGATCAGACTCTACACTAAAGCATATCATCGACTAGATTCCACAAAACATATCATTGGACTCTACACTAAGCATATCATCAGATTCGCTAAGCATATCTAATTTGCATTTGTAAGTATAACAATAAGGGAAAACTTTGTTTTTGCCACTCCAGTTTTTGCCCACTTTGCTTATGCCACTCTAGAATTTGACATCTTACTTTTGCCACTCTTAGCTTTTGACAATACATCACAAATGCCATTCAGTGGCAAAAATGATAATTTTTCATTTCACTTTTTCCACTCTTAGGTTTTGCAATGTATCACAATTGCCACTTTGAAAAATTTTCTTTTGCCACTGAATGGCAAAATTGATATATTGTCAAAAGCTAAGAGTGGCAAAAGTGAAATGTTAAATTCTAGAGTGGCATAAGCAAAGTGGGCAAAAGCTAGAGTGGCAAAAACAAAGTTTTCCCTAACAATAAAGCATATATATATATATATATCATCAAATTACTATAGTCAGTATAACATACCATTTCATGCCGATCAACCATGGTACTTGTCAGGCGGGTCACGAATGGCACCCTGACAAAGTCATCACATGGCGGAATTATGTCCCATAGGTTTCACACCTCCTCCTTGCTCAGCCTCATTCTTTGAGCTACGATGGCTTCATGAAGTGGGTCTCATCATCTTCATCGAGTGGGTCCTCATTATCTTCATCATCTTCATAATCTTCGTCATCTTCATCATCTTCGTCATCTTCATCATCTTCGTCATCTTCATCATCTTCGTCATCTTCATCATCTTCGTCATCTTCATCATCTTCCACCAAGTTGAGATAAATGACAGCCAGCTTGGGTCTTTCTAATCTATAGGAGAAGCTGATCAACTCACCACCAGTAAGACGCATGTGGGCGAGGAAATGGGCCCATCCATCTCCTCCAATCTGCGACATATTGCGTCCTTTCTCGACCTCCATAGTGTACGGCCCCCAGGAGCCTCAAATGTCATAGTGTCTCCTGTCAGCTTGTTGAATTTCAACCTCACATTGTATGGGACGATCCATGTAAAAAAAGCAAAATGACACAATGCAGTAATGCCAACACTAAAAATAAAATTGTTGTTACATTTCATCTAATTTCTTACCGCCACATGATGAAAACTCGGCTGGAAGTAGATGCCGAACAGCTTGCCAGTTGCAAGGCTGTTGGCGCACCTTGACTTGCACAGTCAACATAGTGGTGGTGGTGGTGGTGCCATTTTCCTAAAGCAATATGAGCAAAGGATTAACGATCCACTTCACAGGAAAGAAAATCTGTAGCATGTGATATTTTTGGTTCTTCCGCGAGAAGCAATTTTATGGACAATTATAATCCTAAGATCTAGTAACATATTAGATGACAAGGTACCACCTACCAAAGCATTTCGGTGGCACCTATTGCCGAAAAAACTTTTCACAAATATCTACCAAATAAGGGTACCACCTACCAAGACATTTCATCTAATTTTGCACCTACATTTTTCCAAAAAATAACTTATTACAAAAAACAAAAGCATCTACCTATCCATGTACAAAAAAATAACAATAAAATGGTGCATACTAAATCAACTAAATCAACTAGCCTACTAAATCCACTAGCATACTAAATCAACTAAATCAAAATGTTCTAAATCAACTGGCCTACTAAATCTACTAAATCAACTAGCCTACTAAATCAAAATGTTCTAAATCAACTAAATCAAAATGTTCTAAATCAACTAAATCGACTAGCCTACTAAATCAACTAAATCAAAATGTTGCATATGAACTAGCCTACTAAATCAAAATGTAGCAGGGATGAGGGAGAAGGAGGGGCAACTTGAGGAGGGAGAAGAGAGTAGGACGGAGGAAGGCGGAGCGAGGTGGGGCCGACCAGCGGCGAGTCGAGGGAGGACGGAGGAGGAGGGCGGTACCGAGTCTAGCGAGGAGGAGGAGTTGACGGCGGCACAGAGGGAAGAGGGGTAGGTGTCGGTGTCGGTGTCAAAACCGGCGGATCTCGGGTAGGGGGTCCCGAACTATGCGTCTAGGCTGGATGGTAACAGGAGACTGGGGACACTTTGTTTTACCCAGGTTCGGGCCCTCTCGATGGAGTTTATCCCCTACTCCTGCTTGATTAATATTGATGATATGGGTAGTACAAGAGTAGATCTACCACGAGATCAAGGAGGCTAAACCCTAGAAGCTAGCCTATGGTATGATTGTGTATGGAGTTGATCCTCTACGGACTACAACCCTCCGGTTTATATAGACACCGGATAGGGTTAGGGTTACACAGAGTCGGTTACAATGGTAGGAGATCTTGAATATCGCATCGCCAAGCTTGCCTTCCACGCCAAGGAAAGTCCCATCCGGACACGGGACGAAGTCTTCAATCTTATATCTTCATAGTCCAGGAGTCCGGCTGAAGGTATAGTCCGGCTACCCGAACACCCCCTAATCCAGGACTCCCTCAGTAGCCCCTGAACCAGGCTTCAATGACGACGAGTCCGGCGCGCAAATTGTCTTCGGCATTGCAAGGCGGGTTCCTCCTCCAAGTCCTTCATAGAAGATTGTAAACACCAAGAGTAGTGTCCGGCTCTGTAAAATAAGTTTCCACATATTGCCATAGAGAGAATAATATTAACACAAATCAAATCTGCTGACGTATTCTGCAGTGCGCCATCACACTACAGCCAAGTCCTTTACTCGAATCGTTTTCACCTCAGCATGTTTTGCGAGGGTTTCCTTGGCACGTCTTGTCAAAGCAGAGATCGTGTGCCCTTTTTACGGGATTCTCATCAATACGGATGGGTAACCCAATCGTGCCCGTTAGCATGTTTTCTCGATTAAAGGCGAGTCCCAAACGGTTACGGGGAGGGCTCCTTGGTATTCAACCTCTTATAAAGAGACCAAGGCCTTACTCCTTTTTCCAACCTCAAACGAGTTCGCCCGTCGCCTCGAGTTCCAACACCCTAGGCTTCAGATTCCAGGCGCTTCGGACCTTCGACAATGTCCGGTTCCGACCTTCAAGGCCGATGGATGCCCTCCTCCGTCACGGAGGAGGATGTGCTAAAGTTGAGAGAGGCTAAGTTCCTGACCGCCGAAATTCCGCATAGGTTGCCTGCTCAAGGGCAGCTATTCCCAATCCCCAGCCCGGTGAGAGCGTAGTGTTCATGTCTCACTTCCTTCGGGGGTTAGGCTTCCCGATGGATCCCTTCGTGAGGGGGCTGCTGTTATTACGGGCTGGAATTTCATGACTTAGCTCCGGAGTCCATCCTCCACATTTCCTCATTCATCATGTGTGCGAAGCGTTCCTCCGTGTTACTCCTCACTTCGGATTATGGCTCAAGACTTTTGGAGTGGAGCCGAAGATGATCGAGGGACGGCACGCAGAGTGCGGAGGCGCTGTCATAAGTAAGAATGCTGATGCTCCATGGCCCGAGGGCTCTTTCAAGAGGAGCTCGGCTTGTGGCAACGAGAATGGTTCTATATCACCGCTCCCAGGAGCGCCAAGTGGGCGGCGCCTCCTGCCTTTCGCTCGGGTCCCCATCACGGCTAGCGTCATGGGTCAACAAAGGATTTGGATTGGGGTTTGCCCAAAGACGTGCCCCTTACAGGGCCGAATTAAGGATCTCTTGGAAGGAGACCTCAGTTGGTCAAGGTGACGGCAGGTCATGCTGATTCGCCGAATATTGCCCGGCAAACGTCCCCCTTCGCCTGTGGGAGTTTAATCCAGAGGGACCGCGAGCTCTCCAGAAATTTATGGGCGCAACGCCCGGAGATGTATAAACTGTTCTTCGGATCACAAGAGATGTGTCCGGATTTAACCGAGGACGCAGGCCTAAGCTGCAATCGCCCGGATACTCAAGTAAGCAACCTTGTGCCCGGACCTTCTATCCGTATATCATCATAAACTTGCCCCTAAAAGAGCCGTCCTTTTAACAGGAGTGGACAGCGAAGGCGAAGCTGATCAGGTGTCCGGCTCCCCTTCCTGAAACCAGGCCGGATCCTGTGCTAGTCAGGATGCTGGAGATAATGCCTTTGGAGGGGAGGACAAGGAAGCTACGGCCTCCTCGAAGGAGGCTGCTCCGAAGGGAGGAACCGACAATTCCTCTCCTAAAGGGAAGAAGAGAGCCGCCTCTGACGACCCAGAAACCATGGCCTCAAAACGGGGGAGAAAATCCTCGTCAGAGGGTCCGACGCCAGGGAGTTCCTTGGCCGGACTACGCCCTCAAGGGGATCAGCCCTCAAGCGAGCCGTAAGTGGAGAAAAGATTTTCCTTTTGAGATGAGAGAAATCCTTGATTTTGCATCTGAGAAGATTTAACCGAAATTTTACCTTGTAGCTCGGACCTCAGCCCTCGCAGCAGAGCTCGTCTTCGGGGGATCTTCTTCCGGAGATGATGGAGAGCGGAACACCTCCCCCTGCCGTGCCGCCCAGCGAGGCGGGCGACCCTGAGGTGTCATGCGGAGGGTTTCTCCGAATCCGGCAGCGGAGGTGGCATG
>NC_053028.1:36778528-36791392 GCF_003073215.2 Triticum urartu | reverse complement strand
GAAGCTCATGAACAAGCCAGGAGTGTGACTAATATGCTCCACCCGAGGGGTCGGCCTTCGGCAGCCTCGTATTAGTGAGACTTGTGGTGAAACTTCTTGACGCCAAACTGACAATTCAAGGCATAGTCCATTGTTCAGTTGTGAAGGAGTGTAACTACTTGGTCTAGGTGGAGCTCAACCTTAATCGGTCTCCACTGAGATGCTGGTATATCAAAACAGCGTTTGGAACAAAGGACAAACTGGGCCCTTGAGATCTGGTGGGGGATTGTTGAACTATGAGATGGGCCTAGAGCCCATATGACAATTTCAGATTTGATCTCTAAGGGCCCATGTAGGTGGCATGACAAGGTGGTGGGAAGTTTAGTCCCACCCCGGAAGTGGAAGGAGAGTTGGAGTGGTTTATAAGGGATTCTCTTCCTCATGCCATTGGAGCTTGAGAAGAGATGAGGCCCTCGCGCACTCCTCCTCCTCCGCTCGCCTCGCCACGCCATGCCTCGTCACGATGCGCCGCGGGTTGTGGGATTGAGCCGAGCCGAGCTCACTCCTATGTGCTTCTTTTTGCCAGTCAGGAACGGAGAGTCTTTGACAGGTGGGGCCACAATCTGAGACGTCGGATCGTGGGCTACCGACATGGACGTGGGTTCAGCCCACATCTCTCCACGCGCAGCCGCACATATATATCTGGGGCGCTGCCAACCCTAGCCGCCACGACACAGAACGCATCTCCGCCTCCACGCCCACATCGTTCCTCTACTGCTGCTTCCGCCAGTGACTCCGTCCCGTTCACCGCGTACACGGTTGACGGGAGAGCAGGCCTCCGAAACCCCGCCTCTCCGGATCATGTACGGGAGAGGGGCGATTAGGTTTTTGGGTAGCGACTACGCGACTGCTCGCTTCTGTTCATCTACGTCCACATCACCTTCGTCATCACAATGTCGACCGACGCCGACCGTGCCGCCGCTGAGAAGGCCGAGGATGACAAGAAGTCCGCCGAGGATGCCGCGGCTACTGCCACCGCCACCGCCGCCGCATGGCCGATTGGAGGGTATACATCGTTTATCCCTCTCATGTTTCTTTCTGTTGTAGCAGTACTAGCGATATGCATAGATGTTTCTACTATATGTGTAGTACATGCTCTGTTAGATCGTAACCGGTGTGTTATCAATGCTGTCAATGTCATGTTCATGATTTATTCATGGATTAATTTAATCGGAAAACTGCCTATTTTCTTATCAGTCCAAAAGCCTAATATGTGTAGGAGTTTTTCGAATTCTGGTTTTGCTGCTGCACTAAAACCGTCGCCGTTTACAGGGACGTACTTTAAGCGTTGGCAGACTAAAACCACCTTATGGCTCACTGCCATGAACATGTTCTGGGTCGCCGGTGTAACTCCCACAGGAACGATCGCTCCTGATCAGGAGAAGGCGTTCAAGGAGGCCACTGTCGTGTTCCTCGGGGCAGTTCTGAGCATGATTGGAGATAAGCTGGTTGACGCATATCTGCATGTGCGGTCTGCCAAGGACTTGTGGGAGGCGCTCGAATCTAAGTTCGGGGCTGCCGATGCAGGGAGCGAGATGTATATTATAGAGCAGTTCCATGATTACAAGATGGTTGAAAACCGTCCTGTATTGGAGCAGGCTCATGAGATAATATGCATTGTTAAGAAGCTTGAGCTTTTTAAGTGTGAGTTACCGGGCAAGTTTGTCGCGGGCTGCATAATCGCTAAGCTTCCCAATTCCTGGAGGAACTTTGCCACCACTCTGAAACATCAGAGGCGTGAATTCTCTGTGGAGGATGTCATTGGCCATCTGAGTGTTGAGCAGAATTCAAGGGCAAAGGACTCGCACGGAAAAGGGGTCGAAGGAACTTCTGTGGCCAACATGGTGCATCAGAAGAACTCCAATTCCCACAAGCCCAAGGGAAAGAAATGTGTCCAACAGAGTGTCGACTTTAAGAAGAAGGGTAAGAAGACCTTCAAGAAGAACAAGAAGGACGAGGGCTGCTTTACTTGTGGTTCGCTTGAACATTGGGCCAACAAGTGCCCAAACAAGTATAAGAAGGAAGGGCGGGACTCCAAGTCTGTCAATATGATTGTGAGCAACAATGAGAGTGGTGCATCTGGGTACGGTAATTTATTTGCTGTATTTTCAGTTTGGCCGTCCACCGATTGGTGGGTCAACACAGGTGCAGGTGTTATCGTGTGTGCTGACATTTCATTGTTTTCTTCTTACCAGGCCACAGGTCACGGGTCCGTACTGATGGGGAATGGCGCGAGTGCTTCTGTTCTTGGTGTTGGCACGGTCGATCTGAAGTTTACTTCGGGAAGGATCGTGCAGCTCAAGAACGTGCAACATGTCCCCGCCATCAAGAAGAACCTCGTTAGTGCCTCCCTTCTATGTAGAGAAGGGTTTAAGTTGGTATTCGAGTCTAATAAATTAGTTGTTACAAAATATGGACTATTTGTTGGAAAGGGTTATGAATGCGGAGGCATGTTCCGCCTTTCTCTTGCAGATCTATGTAATAAAGTCGTGAACAATATTCATTTGAGTGTTAATGAATCTGAAGTATGGCATTCACGTCTTTGTCACATTAGTTTCGGTGTTATGACGCGGCTAGCAAAATCGAATTTAATACCGAGTTTCACTTTAGCCAAAGGTTCTGAGTGCCATTCGTGTGTGCAATCTAAGCAACCTCGCAGGCCTCACAAGGCAGCAGAGGAGAGACACTTGGCGCCACTGGAACTCATACATTCTGATCTTTGTGAGATGAATGGTGTGTTGACTAAAGGTGGAAAGAAATATTTCATGACTTTGATAGATGATTCCACTAGATATTGCTATGTGTATCTGTTAAATACTAAAGATGAGGCTCTACACTACTTCCAAATCTATAAGGCAGAAGTTGAGAATCAACTTGAAAAGAAAATTAAACGAGTCCGGTCAGATCGTGGTGGAGATTACTTCTCGAAAGAGTTTGATGCCTTTTGTGCGGAACACGGCATTATTCATGAGAGGACGCCTCCCTACTCACCCCAGTCAAACGGGGTTGCCGAGCGGAAAAACCATACTCTAACTGATTTGGTTAACGCCATGCTAGATACGTCGGGTTTATCCAGGCATGGTGGGGGAGGCTATAATGACATCCTGTCATGTCCTAAATAAAGTTCCGACAAAGGATAACGAGATCACTCCTTATGAGAAGTGGACCAAGAGAAGGACAACACTCTCGTACTTACGTACCTGGGGCTGCTTGGCGAAAGTTAATGTGCCGATCCCCAAAAAGCGTAAGCTTGGACCAAAGACTGTGGACTGTGTTAATTTGGGCTACGCTATGAATAGTGTTGGCTATAGATTTCTAGTAGTGAAATCTGAGGTACCTGGCATGAAAGTCGGTACAATTATGGAGTCTAAAGATGCTACATTCTTTGAGGACATTTTCCCATGAGAGATGTACAAAGCACTTCTAGACAGGAATCTGAGGAGACTCCTAAACCTGCCATTCCGATGGAATATTATAATCACACACATGATGAAAATCCTGAGGAGGATAATGAGGAATCCCTTGGTAGGGGCAAGAGACAAAGGACTGTAAATACCTTTGGTGATGATTTCTTCATATACCTCGTGGAGGATAATCCCACTTCTATTTCAGAAGCGTATGCATCTCTAGAAGCTGACTACTGGAAGGATGCGGTCCGTAGCGAGATGGATTCCATCATGGTTAACGGGACTTGGGAGCTTACTGAACGTCCTTATGGTTGCAAACCATTGGGATGCAAGTGGGTGTTCAAGAAGAAGCTTAGGCCCGATGGTACGATAGAAAAGTACAAGGCTAGGCTTGTGGCCAAGGGCTACGCCCAGAAAGAAGAAGATTTCTTCGACACTTATTCACCTGTGGCCAGACTGACCACCATTCGAGTATTACTCTCGTTGGCGGCCTCGCATGGTCTTCTCATTCATCAGATGGATGTTAAGACGGCTTTCCTGAACGGAGAGATAAAGGAGGAAATCTATATGCAACAGCCTGATGCCTTTGTGATGGATGGTCAGGAAGGAAAGGTGTGTAAGTTGGTGAAATCTTTGTATGGCCTGAGAAAAGCGCCTAAGCAATGGCATGACAAGTTTAATGAAACGTTGACATCTGTTGGCTTTGTTGTTAATGAGGCTGACAAATGTGTATACTATCGCTATGGTGGGGGCGAAGGAGTTATACTGTGTTTGTATGTTGATGACATACTGATATTTGGGACTAATCTCAAGTTGATCGAGGAAGTTAAGTCTTTCCTATCTCAGAACTTTGAGATGAAGGACCTTGGAGTGGCTGATGTTATCTTGAACATCAAGCTATTGAGAGATGATGAGGGTGGGATTACACTTTTGCAATCCCATTATGTTGAGAAGGTGTTGAGTCGTTTTGGATATCCGGACTGCAAACCATCTCAAACACCATAATTCTAGTGTGCTGATTCGAAAGTCTAAAGGCACAGCTATTGATCAATTGAGATACTCTCAGATTGTTGGTTCACTACAGTATCTAGCGAGCGCAACGAGGCCTGACATCACATTTGCTATTAGCAAACTGGGCCGATTTGTTTCCAAACCGGGTGATGTACATTGGCGTGCTCTTGAGAGATTTATGCGCTATCTGAAAGGTACTATGAACTATGGACTTCACTATACCGGATACCCGTCGGTACTTGAAGGGTATAGTGATGCGAATTGGATCTCTGATGCTGATGAGATGAAGGCCACAACTGGGTATATATTTACTCTTGGAGGTGGTGTTGTTTCCTGGAAGTCTTGCAAGCAAACGATCTTAACAAGATCGACAATGGAAGCAGAATTAACAGCATTAGACACATCGGGTGGCGAAGCAGAATGGCTTCGAGATCTGTTGATGGACTTGACAGTGGTTGAGAAGCCGGTTCCGGCCATCCTTATGAACTGTGACAATCAAACAGTTATTGTCAAGGTGAAGAGTTCAAAGGACAACATGAAGTCCAACAAACACATAAGAATGAGATTGAAAGCTGTCAGAAAATTGAGGAACTCCGGAGTGATAGCGTTGGATTATATTCAAACGGCTAAGAATCTGGCAGATCCCTTTACTAAAGGGCTATCACATGTTGTGATAGATAACGCATCAAGGGAGATGGGTATGAGACCCACATGAGTTGCCATGGTAGTAACCCAACCTATGTGATCGGAGATCCCGTGAAGTAGGACCTGGGAAAACAAGCCAGTGGTGAACTGAGGAGAGCAACTTTACTAACCCACTCCGTTGGAGATGCAATACTCTCGGAAACTGTATGGAAGGATGACTACTGTCTTAATGTGTTCCAAGGCATATATGCATAAGCAAGATGCTATCCTACAGAGCGATCTTTGGAGGAACACACCTATATGAGCCCGACTGCTGGTCACAGTCTATGAGATTGGGGTGATCTCTAGCAAGCTCATAAACAGGCCAGGAGTGTGACTAATATGTTCCACCCGAGGGGTCGGCCTTCGGCAGCCTCGTATCAGTGAGACTTGTGGTGAAACTTCTTGACGCCAAACTGACAATTCAAGGCATAGTCCATTGTTCAGTTGTGAAGGAGTGTAACTACTTGGTCTAGGTGGAGCTCAACCTTAATCAGTCTCCACTGAGATGCTGGTACATCAAAACAGCGTTTGGAACAAAGGACAAACTGGGCCCTTGAGATCTGGTGGGGGATTGTTGAACTATGAGATGGGCCTAGAGCCCATATGACAATTTCAGATTTGATCTCTAAGGGCCCATGTAGGTGGCATGACAAGGTGGTGGGAAGTTTAGTCCCACCCCGGAAGTGGAAGGAGAGTTGGAGTGGTTTATAAGGGATTCTCTTCCTCATGCCATTGGAGCTTGAGAAGAGATGAGGCCCTCGCGCACTCCTCCTCCTCCGCTCGCCTCGCCATGCCATGCCTCGTCACGACGCACCGCGGGTTATGGGATTGAGCCGAGCCGAGCTCACTCCTATGCGCTTCTTTTTGCCGGTCAGGAACGGGGAGTCTTTGACAGGTGGGGCCACGATCTGAGACGTCGGATCGTGGGCTACCGACTTGGACGTGGGTTCAGCCCACGTCTCTCCACGCGCAGCCGCACATATATATATGTGGGGCGCTGCCAACCCTAGCCGTCACGACACAGAACGCATCTCCGCCTCCACGCCCACGTCGTTCCTCTACTGCTGCTTCCGCCGGTGACTCCGTCCCGTTCACCGCGTACACGGTTGACGGGAGAGCAGGCCTCCGAAACCCCGCCTCTCCGGATCCTGTACGGGAGAGGGGCGATTAGGTTTTTGGGTAGCGACTACGCGACTGCTCGCTTCTGTTCATCTACGTCCACATCACCTTCGTCATCACCATGTCGACGGACGCTGACCGTGCCGCCGCTGAGAAGGCCGAGGCCGACAAGAAGGCCGCCGAGGATGCCGCGGCTACTGCCACCGCCACCGCCGCCGCATGGCCGATTGGAGGGTATACATCGTTTATCCCTCTCATGTTTCTTTCTGTTGTAGCAGTACTAGCGATATGCGTAGATGTTTCTACTATATGCGTAGTACATGCTTTGTTAGATCGTAACCAGTGTGTTATCAATGCTGTCAATGTCATGCTCATGATTTATTCATGGATTAATTTAATCGGAAAACGGCCTATTTTCTTATCAGTCCAAAAGCCTAATATGTGTAGGAGTTTTTCGAATTCTGGTTTTGCTACTGCACTAAAACCGTCGCCGTTTGCGGGGACGTAGTTTAAGCGTTGGCAGACTAAAACCACCTTATGGCTCACTGCCATGAATGTGTTCTTGGTCGCCGGTATGACTCCCACAGGAACGATCGCTCCTGACCAGGAGAAGGCGTTCAAGGAGGCCACTGTCGTGTTCCTCGAGGCAGTTCTGAGCGTGATTGGAGATAAGCTGGTTGACGCATATTTGCATGTGCGGTCTGCCAAGGACTTGTGGGAGGCGCTTGAATCTAAGTTCGGGGCTGCCGATGCAGGGAGCGAGATGTATATTATAGAGCAGTTCCATGATTACAAGATGGTTGAAAACCGTCCTGTATTGGAGCAGGCTCATGAGATAATATGCATTGTTAAGGATCTTGAGGTTCTTAAGTGCGAGTTACCGGGCAAGTTTGTCGCGGGCTGCATAATCGCTAAGCTTCCCAATTCCTGGAGGAACTTTGCCACCACTCTGAAACATCAGAGGCGTGAAGTCTCTATGGAGGATGTCATTGGCCATCTGAGTGTTGAGCAGAATTCAAGGGCAAAGGACTCGCACGGAAAAGGGGTCGATGGAACTTCTGTGGCCAACATGGTGCATCAGAAGAACTCCAATTCCCACAAGCCTAAGGGAAAGAACGGTGTCCAACAGAGTGCCGACTTTAAGAAGAAGGGTAAGAAGACCTTCAAGAAGAACAAGAAGGATGAGGGCTACTTTACTTGTGGTTCGCTTGAACATTGGGCCAACAAGTGCCCAAACAAGTATAAGAAGCAAGGGCAGGACTCCAAGTCTGTCAATATGATTGTGAGCAACAATGAGAGTGGTGCATCTGGGTACAGTAATTTATTTGCTGTATTTTCAGTTTGGCCGTCCAGCGATTGGTGGGTCGACACAGGTGCAGGTGTTCATGTGTGTGTTGACATTTCATTGTTTTCTTCTTACCAGGCCACAGGTCACGGGTCCGTACTGATGGGGAATGGCGCGAGTGCTTCTGTTCTTGGTGTTGGCACGGTCGATCTGAAGTTTACTTCAGGAAGGATCGTGCAGCTGAAGAACGTGCAGCATGTCCCCGCCATCAAGAAGAACCTCGTTAGTGGCTCCCTTCTATGTAGAGAAGGGTTTAAGTTGGTATTCGAGTCTAATAAATTAGATGTTACGAAATATGGACTATTTGTTGGAAAGGGTTATGAATGCGGAGGCATGTTCCGCCTTTCTCTTGCAGATCTATGTAATAAAGTCGTGAACAATATTCATTTGAGTGTTAATGAATCTGAAGTATGGCATTCACGTCTTTGTCACATTAGTTTCGGTGTTATGACGCGGCTAGGAAAATCAAATTTAATCCCGAGTTTCACTTTAGCCAAAGGTTCTAAGTGCCATTCGTGTGTGCAATCTAAGCAACCTCGCAAGCCTCACAAGGCAGTAGAGGAGAGACACTTGGCGCCACTGGAACTCATACATTCTGATCTTTGTGAGATGAATGGTGTGTTGACTAGTTGGTGAAATCTTTGTATGGCCTGAGAAAAGCGCCTAAGCAATGACACGACAAGTTTAATGAAATGTTGACATCTGTTGGCATTGTTGTTAATGAGGCTGACAAATGTGTATACTATCGCTATGGTGGGGGCGAAGGAATTATACTGTGTTTGTATGTTGATGACATACTGATATTTGGGACTAATCTCAAGTTGATCGAGGAAGTTAAGTCTTTCCTATCTCAGAACTTTGAGATGAAGGACCTTGGAGTGGCTGATGTTATCTTGAACATCAAGCTATTGAGAGATGATGAGGGTGGGATTACACTTTTGCAATCCCATTATGTTGAGAAGGTGTTGAGTCGTTTTGGATATCCGGACTGCAAACCATCTCAAACACCATATGACTCTAGTGCGTTGATTCGAAAGTCTAAAGGAACAACTATAGATCAATTGAGATACTCTCAGATTGTTGGTTCACTACAGTATCTAGCGAGCGCAACGAGGCCTGACATCGCATTTGCTATTAGCAAACTGAGCCGATTTGTTTCCAAACCGGGTGATGTACATTGGCGTGCTCTTGAGAGAGTTATGCGCTATCTGAAAAGTACTATGAACTATGGACTTCACTATACCGGATACCCGTCGGTACTTGAAGGGTATAGTGATGCAAACTGGATCTCTGATGCTGATGAGATGAAGGCCACAACTGGGTATATATTTACTCTTGGAGGTGGTGCTGTTTCCTGGAGGTCTTTCAAGCAAACGACCTTAACAAGATCGCCAATGGAAGCAGAATTAACAGCATTAGACACATCGGGTGGCCAAGCAGAATGGCTTCGAGATCTGTTGATGGACTTTCCAGTGGTTGAGAAGCCGGTTCCGGCCATCCTTATGAACTGTGACAATCAAACAGTTATTGTCAAGGTGAAGAGTTCAAAGGACAACATGAAGTCCAACAAACACATAAGAATGAGATTGAAAGCTGTCAAAAAATTGAGGAACTCCGGAGTGATAGCGTTGGATTATATTCAAATGGCTAAGAATCTGGCAGATCCCTTTACTAAAGGGCTATCACGTGTTGTTATAGATAACGCATCAAGGGAGATGGGTATGAGACCCACATGAGTTGCCATGGTAGTAATCCAACCTATGTGATCGGAGATACCGTGAAGTAGGACCTGGGAAAACAAGCCAGTGGTGAACTGAGGAGAGTAACTTTACTAACCCACTCCGTTGGAGATGCAATACTCTCGGAAACTGTATGGAAGGACGACTACTGTCTTAATGTGTTCCAAGGCATATATGCATAAGCAAGATGCTATCCTATAGAGCGATCTTTGGAGGAACACACCTATATGAGCCCGACTGCTGGTCACAGTCTATGAGATTGGGGTGATCTCTAGCAAGCTCATGAACAGGCCAGGAGTGTGACTAGTATGCTCCACCCGAGGGGTCGGCCTTCGGCAGCCTCGTATCAGTGAGACTTGTGGTGAAACTTCTTGACGCCAAACTGACAATTCAAGGCATAGTCCATTGTTCAGTTGTGAAGGAGTGTAACTACTTGGTCTAGGTGGAGCTCAACCTTAATTGGTCTCCACTAAGATGCTGGTATATCAAAACAGTGTTTGGAACAAAGGACAAACTGGGCCCCTGAGATCTGGTGGGGGATTGTTGAACTATGAGATGGGCCTAGAGCCCATATGACAATTTCAGATTTGATCTCTAAGGGCCCATGTAGGTGGCATGACAAGGTGGTGGGAAGTTTAGTGCCATCCCGGAAGTGGAAGGAGAGTTGGAGTGGTTTATAAGGGATTCTCTTCCTCATGCCATTGGAGCTTGAGAAGAGACGAGGCCCTCGCGCACTCCTCCTCCTCCGCACGCCTTGTCACGACGCGCCGCGGTTTGCGGGATTGAGCCGAGCCGAGCTCACTCCTATGCGCTTCTTTTTGCCGATCAGGAACGGGGAGTCTTTGACAGTTGGGGCCACGATCTGAGACGTCGGATCGTGGGCTACCGACTTGGACGTGGGTTCAGCATACGTCTCTCCACGCGTAGCCGCACATGTATATGTGGGGCGCTGCCAACCCTAGCCGCCACGACACAGAATGCATCTCCGCCTCCATGCCCACGTCGTTCCTCTACTGCTGCTGCCGCCGGTGACTCCGTCCCGTTCACCGCGTACACGGTTGACGGGAGAGCAGGCCTCCGAAACCCCGCCTCTCCGGATCCTGTACGGGAGAGGGGCAATTAGGTTTTTGGGTAGCGACTACGCGACTCCTCGCTTTTGTTCATCTACGTCCACATCACCTTCGTCATCACCATGTCGACCGACGCCGACCGTACCGCCGCTGAGAAGGCCGAGGCCGACAAGAAGGCCGCCGAGGATGCCGCGGCTACTGCCCCCGCCACCTCCGCCGCATGGCCGATTGGAGGGTATACATCGTTTATCCCTCTCATGTTTCTTTCTGTTGTAGCAGTACTAGCGATATGCGTAGATGTTTCTACTATATGCGTAGTACATGCTCTGTTAGATCGTAACCAGTGTGTTATCAATGCTGTCAATGTCATGCTCATGATTTATTCATGGATTAATTTAATCGGAAAACTTCCTATTTGCTTATCAATCCAAAAACCTAATGTGTGTAGGAGTTTTTCGAATTCTGGTTTTGCTGCTGCACTGAAACTGTCGCCGTTTACGGGGACGTACTTTAAGCGTTGGCAGACTAAAACCACCTTATGGCTCACTGCCATGAACGTGTTCTGGGTCGCCGGTGTGACTCCCACAGGAACGATCGCTCCTGATCAGGAGAAGGCGTTCAAGGTGGCCACTGTCGTGTTCCTCGGGGCAGTTCTGAGCGTGATTGGAGATAAGCTGGTTGACGCATATTTGCATGTGCGGTCTGCCAAGGACTTGTGGGAGGCGCTCGAATCTAAGTTCGGGGCTGCCGATGCAGGGAGCGAGATGTATATTATAGAGCAGTTCCATGATTACAAGATGGTTGAAAACCGTCCTGTATTGGAGCAGGCTCATGAGATAATATGCATTGTTAAGGAGCTTGAGCTTCTTAAGTGCGAGTTACCGGGCAAGTTTGTCGCGGGCTGCGTAATCTCTAAGCTTCCCAATTCCTGGAGGAACTTTGCGACCACTCTGAAACATCAGAGGCGTGAATTCTCTGTGGAGGATGTCGTTGGCCATCTGAGTGTTGAGCAGAATTCAAGGGCAAAGGACTCGCACGGAAATGGGTCAAAGGAACTTCTGTGTCCAACATGGTGCATCAGAAGAACTCCAATTCCCACAAGCCCAAGGGAAAGAACGGTGTCCAACAGAGTGCCGACTTTAAGAAGAAGGCTAAGAAGACCTTCAAGAAGAACAAGAAGGATGAGGGCTGCTTTACTTGTGGTTCGCTTGAACATTGGGCCAACAAGTGCCCAAACAAGTATAAGAAGCAAGGGCAGGACTCCAAGTCTGTCAATATGATTGTGAACAACAATGAGAGTGGTGCATCTGGGTACGGTAATTTATTTGCTGTATTTTCAGTTTGGCCGTCCACCGATTGGTGGGTCGACACAGGTGCAGGTGTTCATGTGTGTGCTGACATTTCATTGTTTTCTTCTTACCAGGCCACAGGTCACGGGTCCGTACTGATGGGGAATGGCGCGAGTGCTTCTGTTCTTGGTGTTGGCACGGTCGATCTGAAGTATACTTCGGGAAGGATCGTGCAGCTCAAGAACGTGCAGCATGTCCCTGCCATCAAGAAGAACCTCGTTAGTGGCTCCCTTCTATGTAGAGAAGGGTTTAAGTTGGTATTCGAGTCTAATAAATTAGTTGTTACGAAATATGGACTATTTGTTGGAAAGGGTTATGAATGCGGAGGCATGTTCCGCCTTTCTCTTGCAGATCTATGTAATAAAGTCGTGAACAATATTTGTTTGAGTGTTAATGAATCTGAAGTATGGCATTCACATCTTTGTCACATTATTTTCGGTGTTATGACGCGGCTAGCAAAATCGAATTTAATCCCGAGTTTCACTTTAGCCAAAGGTTGTAAGTGCCATTCGTGTGTGTAATCTAAGCAACCTCGGAAGCTTCACAAGGCAGCAGAGGAGAGACACTTGGCACCACTGGAACTCATACATTCTGATCTTTGTGAGATGAATGGTGTGTTGACTAGAGGTGGAAAGAAATATTTCATGACTTTGATAGATGATTCCACTAGATATTGCTATGTGTATCTGTTAAATACTAAAGATGAGGCTCTACACTACTTCAAAATCTATAAGGCAGAAGTTGAGAATCAACTTGAAAAGAAAATTAAACGAGTCCGGTCAGATCGTTGTGGAGAGTACTTCTCGAAAGAGTTTGATGCCTTTTGTGCGGAACACGGCATTATTCACGAGAGGACGCCTCCCTACTCACCCCAGTCAAACGGGGTTGCCGAGCGGAAAAACCATACTCTAACTGATTTGGTTAACGCCATGTTAGATACGTCGGGTTTATCCAAGGCATGGTGGGGGAGGCTATAATGACATCCTGTCATGTCCTGAATAAAGTTCCGACAAAGGATAACGAGATCACTCCTTACGAGAAGTGGACCAAGAGAAGGACAACACTCTCGTACTTACGTACCTGGGGCTGCTTGGCGAA